>NW_006292344.1:313960-319286 GCF_000327345.1 Myotis davidii
CAGGCCTAAGCCAGCAGGTCGTTATCTCCCGAGGGGTCCCAGACTGCGAGAGGGCACAGGCCAGGATGAGGGATCCCCCTCCCCCCCCGAGTGCACAAATTTTTGTGCACCGGGCCTCTAGTATATATATAAAAGACTAAGTGACCAAATGACTGAATGACCGAACTATGAGCAATGACCACTAGGAGAAGACGCTCAATGCAGGAGCTGTGCCCTTGTGGTCAGTGCGATCCCACAGCCAACTTTCTGTGGCTGGCCAACCTCCTGAAGTCCCTCCTCCTGGCCAGCTAGCCTCCCCAGTGGGTCCCGATTGCCAGGCAGGCCCAGGGACTCCATCCATGCATGAATTCGTGCGCCAGGCCTCTAGTTTTAATATATTTTTATTGATTTCAGAGAGGAAGGGAGAGGGAGAGAGAGGTAGAAACATCAATGATGAGAGAGAATCCTTGATCTGCCTCCTGCACGTTCCCTACTGGGGATCGAGCCTGCAACCCAGGCAAGTGCCCTTGACTAGAATCGAACCTGGGACCCTTCAGTCCGCAGGCTGACACTCTATCCACTGCGCCAAACCAGCTAAGGCCAGGAGCTCATTTTAAAGCAAATTAAATCTGGCAATGAGCTCATGCTCATGGAACTGATTTGTCTCACCGTATCTCCTGTTACCCTGAAGCATCTGGCCTGGTTGAACAACAAGATGGCCTTTGGAAGACTGTGGTATAGAGCCATCTAGGTGATGGCACTTTGCAGGGTTGGGTTAATGTTATCCAAGATAAGCATATGCTATGAATTAGCAACCAAGATTTGGTGCTGCTTTTCCCAGCTCCAGGAATGAAGAGGTAGAAAAACTCCCTCAAAATTACCACTAAAATACATTAGTAATTAAAAAAAATTGTTTTATTCTTTGCCTCCTATCTCCACAACTTTGAACTCTGCTGGTTTAGAGGTCTTGGTTCCCAAGGGAAGAATGTTTCCACCAGGGAACAAAATAATGGTTCCATTAAAGTGGAAGGTAAAACTACTACCTGGGCTCTTTGATCCCTAAACTAGTCAATCATGGAGAGCTGACTGCTCAGGCTCAGCAAGGTTGGGACATGTTGAGAAGGAAAATCCTCTGTTGTGGAATTGTAAGGCAAATTTAGGTTTTTGGTTCTCTGGGTACTAAGTGCCAATAGAAACTTCTAGTCATTGACCCAGCTCCCAAACATACTCCTCTCCCTTCCAAAATGTCCCTTATGGTTTTATTTATTTATGTATTTATTTTTTAAATTGAATCTTTATTGTTCAGATTACTACAGTTGTTCCTCTCCCCCCCCATAGCTCCCCTCCACCTGGTTCCCACCCCACCCTCTGCCCTTACCCCCCCATCACTGTCCTCATCCATCAGTGTACGATTTTGTCCAGTCACTTCCAGCACCCCTTTCCCCACAGAGAATAGTCAGTCCACTCCAGTTCTATGCCCCTGATTCTATTATATTCACCAGTTTATTCTGTTGATCAGATTATTTATTCACTTGATTTTTAGATTCACTTGTTGATATATGTGTATTTGTTGTTCATAATTTGTATCTTTACCTTTTTCTTCTTCTTCCTCTTCTTAAAGATACCCTTCAGGATTTCATATATTACTGGTTTGGTGGTGATGAACTCCTTTAGCTTTTCCTTATCTGTGAAGCTCTTTATCTGACCTTCAATTCTAAATGATAGCTTTGCTGGGTAAAGTAATCTAGGTTGTAGGTTCTTGGTATTCATCACGTTGAATATTTCTTGCCACTCCCTTTTGGCCTGCAAAGTTTCTGGTGAGAAATCAGCTGAAAGTCGTATGGGTACTCCCTTGTAGGTAACTGATTGTTTTTATCTTGCTGCTTTTAAGATTCTCTCTTTGTCTTTTGCTCTTGGCATTTTAATTATGATGTGTCTTGGTGTGGTCCTCTTTGGATTCCTTTTGTTTGGGGTTCTCTGCACTTCTTGGACTTGTAAGTCTATTTCTTTCAGCAGGTAGGGGAAGTTTTCTGTCATTATTTCTTCATATAGGTTTTCAATATCTTGCTCTCTCTAGTTTTCTGGCACCCCCATAATTCGGATGTTGGTATGCTTGAAGTTGTCCCAGAGGCTCCTTACACTATCTTCATATTTTTGGATTCTTTTTTCTTTTTGTTTTTCCCATTCTGTGATTTTTGCTTCTTTGTATTTCGAATCTTTGACTTGATTCTTGTGATCCTCTAGTCTGCTCACTGAGTCTGCCCCCTGAGTGTGTCCCTTATGGATCTGAGGAGTTGTAATCTGGATGGTCCCACTCTGACCACTGTGTACACTGGCTCTTGATCTCTAAGGAGGTGCTAATTTAACCTCTGCCTGAGGCTACCCAGCAGGAGCTATGGAGAGATCTTCAGATTCCTCTTCTTTGTTTGGGGTTTGGAGGTGCCTATTTGAGGCCCAGCTGTGAAGCAATGCAAGCTGGTATGGGGCCTTGGGCCTTCTTTTGGAAGTTCTTGGTCTCTCTGACCCAGCTGCAGTTTGTTAGGTAATTTTAGATGGCAAAGGCCAGGCCTTTCATATGCAAAAACCTCTGTGCACCTGTGCACAACTTGGGTAGGGCGGGGTCTCAGGGAATCAACAGGGTGGAGCAAACAGCTATGGCTGATCCTCAGACTTACCCTAAGAGGCCCTGCATCTCAGTGGCCCGGTAATCGCTGCAAGCACCTCTGAGAGAAAGCCACCCTCGAGTTCTGCCTGCTGCCAGACAGTCCAGTTTCTGCCCGTATGAGTTTTGGTCCCCAGAGACTCACCTGGAACTGGAGTTCAGAGCTTTCGGGAGCTTGATTCTCCCTCCCAATTGAAAAAGACAATTGTGTCCTCAGTTGCCAGCCCTTTCCACGTGCACCTCCGTACCACTGCACTTTACTTCCACACCTCCTCTGAGTCTCAGTGTGCTTTTCTCTTTCCTTCTAGTTGTAGAATTTCCACTCATCCAGCCTTCGTGTGGTTCCAGATGATGTCTGTTTTGTCTTTTAGTTGTATTTTTGAAGTGCTTGTGTGAGGCAGCAATTTCCAGTGTTTACTCTCCCTTATGGTTTTAGAATTGCACCTATTGAGAATCACTTTTCATTAGTGCATTATTTCAAGCGTGGCAATGTTAAACTGTTTAAAACATTTTGATAAACAATAATCTTACTAATATTAGACAAACATGTAAATTAACCATCTCTCTGGCATGCTCACCAGCCAATCATGACAGTATGCAAATTAACCAAACAAAGATGGAGGTTAATTTGCATAGGTAGGGGCCAAGAGGCAGAGCAAAGACTGAAGACTTCATCTGGAGCCACGAAGACTGAAGGCTCCGGCCGAAGTGAAGGCCTGGTTTCCGGGTGCCGGAGGAAAACCGGTGCTGACAGCCAGAGGAGGGAAAGGCCTATTGCATGAATCTCTTTGTGCAACGGGCCCCTAGTAAAATAATAAGCTTTATAAAATATTTCTTATTGAGCCAAACAACAAATTAGAGACATGGTTTCCTTTCTTTAGTTTTTTTTTTTTTACCACTCTATTTTCTAGTTGGAATTTTGTTTTAAACCATTTTGTGAATTTAAATTATTCATAGCATGAGCTTTAAATTGGTAAAGGTGAGGCCATTGATATCTATCTAGACTGGCAGTCTCAAAATTGTACATTTCAGGGCATCGGAGTTCATTTGATAGAGAACAAGTTGCAATATCATAGGATTATTTGTCTTGATAGAAATATTATTTTATTAGATAAAACATTCTGCTATATAGAAGGATGCATTACATTGGCCTCTGCATAGCAAGCTCATGTTCTAAATTAAACTTAATTTGTGCCAATGGGGATTGCATCAGCTGGTTGCACACACACATGCACACACACAACTCTGGCGATTCTTACTTTCTGTGTTCTTATTTTTCATCATAATGTTTATTGTAGCAACAGGTGCAAAATACTGCTAGAGAATTTGTTCCTGGTGCTGGGTAATACACGCTGGCTCCAGGACAAGTTCTATAAGCTTCTCTCAGCTTCACATACTTTCTGGAAATGTCCTCAGCCTCATTCTCACCATGGCCATGGCTGCAACCTGAGACTCTCCCATCATACTTCTGAGGCTGGTTAAGTCACTTTACTTCTCTGGGCTTTGACTGCCTTAATTCAGAGGCAAGAATACTGACATGAAGGATAACAAATTTAAAGAACTTAAATCCTTTCTAGTGTTAGTGTTCAGTGGCTCTGATTTTTTTAAAATATGTTTTTATTGATTTCAGAGAGAGGAAGGGAAATGAGAGAGAGATAGAAACATAAAAGAGAAAGAAACATTGATTGGCTGTCTCCTACACACCCCCTACTGGGGAATGAGCCCCAAACCTGGACATGTGTCCTGACCAGGAATAGAACTGGAGATCTCCTGGTACATGGGATGACACCTAACCAACTGAGTCACATCAGCCAGGCCAGTGGTTCTGATTTAATTTCTGTCGACTTACTGTGTCCAGTATAAAGCTAGTAAAGTGACACTTCTCCACTTTTTAACTATGTAGCAGCCCCCAAAGAGATAGACCCTAACTCCAGGCACTGCCTACAATGCTGCATTAGAAGCTGCCCTCCATCCAGTGGCTTCCATCCTACCTCCTGCCCTCCAAGGATTCCAGTTTCTAAGTATAAAGTTCTTTCAATCCACATATGGCCACAGTCAGAGGGGACCTCAGCGACCATCTATTCTAATTTTTCATTGAACAGTTGGACAAACTGAGGCCAAGAGAAATGACTTGCTGAAGGTCATTGAGCCAGTCAGTAGCAGAGCTGAAATATATATTTATTAGAGGCCCGAGGCATGAAATTTGTGTACTTGACGGGGGGTGGGGGGTGTCCCTTAGCCCAGCCTGTGCCCTCCAGGATCCCTTGAGCGATGTCTGACTGCCACGGAAGTGGGAGAGAATCCCACCACCGCCGCTGCATTCACAGCAGTGAGCCTGGCTTCTGGCTAGTAGTGCTCCCCCTGTGGGAGTGCACTGACCAGCAGAGGACAGCTCCTGCGTTGAGCATCTGCCCTCTGGTGGTCAGTGCGCGTCATAGCGACTGGTCGTTCCGCTGTTTGGTCGATTTGCATATTAGCCTTTTATTATATAGGATGTCTCCTGACTTCCAGTTCAGTGCTCTTTCTTCTGAACCAGGGCATCTGCCATCAAATGATTACAGCTTCACAGGAATTGTGTACCTAGAGATGGCTTTATGCACTATATTTTCTTTGGTAAGATTTCATGTTGAATTATTCTTTCAGCTCTGAAATATTTACTCTGGACGTCAGGAATCTGTGGAGCTG
>NW_006292344.1:319345-323963 GCF_000327345.1 Myotis davidii
TAGGAACAGGGAGCCTGGCTGGTCAAATACACCTCATCATCTTCCTGGGGGTTGTGGCCTCAGTGTGGCCTAGTGAACCATTTGCTGAATGAATATCAATTTCAATTCTCAGAGTATGAAATGACAATATCCAGCTGATGAGAAAGTAGAAAGACATTTATTTAGAAAACTAGAAGCCCGTTGCACAAAGACTTGTGCAATAGACCTTCCTTCCACTGGCTGCTGGCACCGGTTTTCCTCCGGCACCCAGGACCCAGGCCTTTGGTCCAGCTGCATCAGAGAAGCCAAGCCTCTTCAGTCTTCAGTCTCCAGTCTTCACTTTGGCCGGAGCCTTCAGTCTTCGCTCCATGCCTGCATGTGCAAATTAACCACCATCTTTGTTTGTTTTTATTTTTTGTTTATTTATTTTTTAAAATATATTTTATTGATTTTTTTTTTACAGAGAGGAAGGGAGAGGGATAGAGAGTAAGAAACATTGATGAGAGAGAAACATCAATCAGCTGCCTCCTGCACACCTCTTACTGGGAATGTGCCCACAACCAAGGTACATGCCCTCGACAGGAATTGAACCTGAGACCCTTCAGTCCTCAGCCCTATGCTCTATCCACTGAGCCAAACCAGTCAGGGCAGTGTAGATGTTTTTAGATTCCATGTGGGCAGTGCAGTGATTAAGCTGGGGCTTTGGACACAGTCATGTAGGTTCAAATCCCAGTTCCATTAACTATTAGCTGTGGAATTTTGGGCAAGTTATCTAACCTCTCTGCTTAACTTACATATGTGCAAAATGGAGCTGCAACTATTATTACCTAATTATAGAGGTTACTGGGATAAAATAAATTAATATGTATTATGCACTCAGGACAATGACTGATACCTAGTAAGGACTGTATGTTGCTGTTACTATATAGATTTAAAATATATTCACCTAAAACAACGACAAATGGTTTGCCAGAATGAAATAATACACATTATATATATTAGTGTATCTACCTAGCAAGATATAAGGGAATTATAAAAAAAGCCAAAAGCCACCCCCCTCCCCAAAATATACCCCAGGCAAGTGATTCCAGAGCTCCTACTTTTTTTCTTTAAATATATTTTATTGATTTTTTACAGAGAGGAAGGGAGAGGGATAGAGAGTTAGAAACATCGATGAGAGAGAAACATCGATCAGCTGCCTCCTGCACACTCCCCACTGGGGATGTGCCCGCAACCAAGGTACATGCCCTTGACCGGAATCGAACCTGGGATGCTTGAGTCCGCAGGCCGACGCTCTATCCACTGAGCCAAACCGGATAGGGCCAGAGCTCCTACTTTTAATCACTATAGTTACCACTTCCTAATTACCCATTGCTAAGATGAATAAGCTGAGGCTAAAATAAAGGACATCAAGGAGTCAAGCATTCATATAAAGGTAGGGAGAGCACTTGGAAGATGATCTTCAGTACCAGATGGGAGATTAAACACTTTTTTTTTTTAATCACTAAACTTCAGGACCTAAGGACTGTCCATAGTCATACTGTTTGAAGAGCCTGCTCAGATTCTTCTAGCCACATAAAGCTTTTGCAGAGAGTAAAGGGATGTGTTTTTCAGCTGCAGGAAGCATTGTTTCTGATGCCTGGAATGCAGGTCCATGAGCTTCATCAGTAAGTTTTTTTAAAATATATTTTATTGATTTTTTACAGAGAGGAAGGTAGAGGGATAGAGAGTTATAAACGTCTATGAGAGAGAAACATTGATCAGCTGCCTCCTGCACACCCCATACTGGGGATGTGCCCACAACCAAGATACATGCCCTTGACCGGAATCGAGCCTGGAACCCTTCAGTCCACAGGCCAACGCTCTATCCACTGAGCCAAACCGGTCAGGGCTTCATCAGTAAGTTTTATACAACTAGGTAGCAAGAGTGTAATTGTGAGAGACTAATAAAATCTATGCCCCCAAATAGAGGACTGGCTAGACAAATTATGCTCAATCATATAACAGAACATAAGTAGCCTACAAGATAGAATATTATTAAGGACCTAGTAAAATACTCATGATATGTTGTTATTTAAAAAATAGATCACAGTGTGGTATGTGGTATGTAGAATGTGTATATATGTATTATATACACATACATGCATACACACATACATGTACAGAAAATGGCAGGCAAGGTGTATACATTAAGTGGCCAGATATTATGACCGGCCAGATTATTATGACCACCCAATCAGTACAATGAGGTGAATTAGTTATGCAAATAATAATAATAATAATAAAACCTTGAGAGTATTTGCTTATGATGTTTTTATTTTTGGAAGTGTCAATGAAGTACTGATGGGTGGTTATAATAATCTGGCCGGTCATAATAATCTGGCCGATCATAATAATCTGGCCACTGAATGTATATTATAATGTTAATGGTGATAATCTTGAGTATGGGTATTAGGAAGAGTCTTACTTTTGCTTTATTTTATCATTATTTTCCAATTTTTCTAGAATAAACCTGTATGACTTTTAAAAGGAAAAAATAATTTATTGGAAACTAGCAGGAGAGGCACCTATAGTAAAGGCTGCTTTTTCCATGGATATTGTGTTCCTCTTCTATAGTGAAGTTGAAAATCCTCTTTTCCGCTCCGCCCCGCTGATGCAATGGCTCCCACCTTTGTGCACAGGGCTGCTTTTGTAAATGTTGTCATAGCACAGATCCTGTTGCATTCTGGTTAGTGGGTACCTACTCAGTTACAACCACCTGGCAGAGAGCCTGGCACCTGGGTATTTTTGAAATGAATAAATTAATACATTTGTAGGGGCTTAATTACTTGGCTTTGGATAGGAGCTCTACCATGTATAAGCTAGGTGAGTCCCAGGCTCCCAATCTGTACAGCAGCAATAAAAACTGTGTGTCAAGAAACCTCCACTAGTTTCTGTAAGTAGCAAAGTCTTGGTCACAAGATGGGTGGAGGTACAGAGAGGGTTTATTATTATTGCTGCATCTATTAAGAGGTTTAATCTTCTCACCCCTTATTTCTCTTAAGCTCTCTAAGGCATCATGGTTACCATAGCAGCCAGATGCTGATGATGTCTCCAAGGACAGCAAGGTGAAGCTGAGCTAGCTTCCAGGTCCTCATCTCCGCATGCCCTTCACAGGCCAGAGTGAGATGCTCTGAAACTCAGCCTCCTTTCAGGACCCCCATTCTATCTTGGGTGGCTTAGACACACAAACCCTGCATTCGCAGCCTCAGGGCTCTGAAACATCCATCCAGAGACTTCCTTCTCCCCAAGCTCTATCTCTGGGGCCCTGCCGGGTTGCCTTGGAAACAGGTTCCATTGCGGACAAAGGAGGGAGCCAGGTCCTGCTTCCTCTGGTCCTGTAGATGAGGATTTTTAGACCGTGGAGACTGCGCTGCCCTACCCTGCACCTGCCCTCACTCTCCGTGTTCTCACTCAGGTGCAGCTTGCCCTCCCTCACCACTGACGAGACCATGTGTAAAAGCGTGACCACAGGTGAATGGAAGAAAACCTTCTATGAGAAGATGGAGGTGGCAAAGCCGGCTGACAGCTGGGACCTCATTATAGACCCCAACCTCAAGCACAATGTGCTGGCCCCTGGCTGGAAGCAGTACCTGGAATTGCATGCCTCTGGCAGGTGAGTAGTCTAGTAAGTAAAGGCCCTGCAGGCAGCCACTGGGGCACCTTCCAATAGAGACAGAGATATGGAGAAGCCAGGCGCTAAGTAAGGGTCAGTCTCACTCTTGGGTCCATATAGACTGGAGGCAGAAAAAGAGTTCCTAACTGGGATTTGAGATGCCTGAATTTGTCTCCCACTCTTCCACTGAGCACCTGTGTAACCTTTCTCCTCCAAGCCCAAGTTTCCCCTTCTAGAAAAGAGGTGGAATATATTCATTAGTTCTAAACTCTGACATTTTACATACTTTTGGATATAATCTGAAATGGCTAAGAGGAGGAGGGCTGAGGTCTACTGGGGGTACTGGGACAGTTCCATTTCAATCTCTTTAGTTCAGCTTGACTTAATATAAAATAATGAACACAAGAAGTGTGTAGAAACTGGGTCTACTCTTAGCTCCGTGGCCCTTGAGCAACTCAATTTCCATCTTGGACCTCACTTTCCCATTTGCAAAAGGAGGGGTTAGCCTAGATTCTTGTCTTGTGCTTCCTGGACCAGCAGCATCAAAATCACATGGAACCTGTTAAAGATGAAGCACTTGCACCCCATTCTAGATCTACTGAATCAGAATCTTCATTTCAATAAAGGCCCCTAGGTATGTGCAATAACATCTGGGATCACTTTCCATCACTCTTGTCTGTGTGTCTATTATATAAAAACTTATCTTTGGGACATAAGTCAGGAAGGCTAAGTAGGCAGTCTGATGGTAAGAAGCAAGGCCTTCTTTCCTGGCCTGGTTCAGTCTATTTAACTCAATTCAAGAAACTTCCACTGGGCACCTGCCGTGTGCTGGGTACTGGCTCTGTGTCTAACTAGCTACATGTATGTGGATTGCTTTCTTATTCTCTCTGCCTCAGAATAAAACAAAGGTTTAATTGGGTGATTTATAAGGTCTTGACATTTTCTAATCCAAGTTTTATAGTCTAGGCTGAGAGAGGGGAAAGA
>NW_006292344.1:324213-326044 GCF_000327345.1 Myotis davidii
TATGAGCCAAAGAAGAGATGAGACTGAAAATGTGAAGCTCCTCAATTGGCTGACAGAAGGGGTGCAAACAGCTGGATATTTGCTCGGGGCACAAGAGGCTGGACACTTCCTAGCAGGGCCCAGGAGCTTCTCCAAGACTGGGAAGGCTTGTGGGGCCAAGTGGAGAGGGTTGTGACTCCTCCAGACAGGCTGGTAACCTGTGATCCCAGCAGGTCCCAGTGTGCACATTCTGGGCCTGGATTGCCTGCACTTCCAGGTCTTGGGATGCATTAATCCTGTCTTTGGCTGGGGGCTGAGAGGTGATAATAGTATCATTTTCTCCTGACTTAGGTCTAGCCTTTTCACAGTCAATGTTGACAGGTAAGAATGTGCAGATAGATCAAGTGATTCCTATATGATGCAGTGTACCTTTGATCATCTAATGCCCTTGCATGTTTTACAGAGGAGGAAAGATGCCCAGAGCCAAAGGTCCAAGGGCAAGGCCTGAGGGCATTGGGATGGAGGGAGCTGAGGCCTCCACAAAGCACTACAGAGGTGGGCCTGGGTGACTGGCAGAGCGTGGCTGGATGCCAGGTGAATCCAAGGCGTGTGTTCTGGGCCTAGCAGCGCACACAAAGGGGCAGGCTGGGCAGCCACTGGGGAAAGCTAATGAACCTAAGGGACCAGAAACACACTGCCTCCATGCTCTGCCTACTGACCCTCACCGGCTTCCTGCGGCTCTTTCCACTGTTTCCATTCTTTTCTTTCCTCCTACCTCTCCCCCATCCCCGCAGGTTCCACTGCTCCTGGTGCTGGCATACCTGGCAGTCGCCCCACGTGGTCATCCTCTTTCACATGTACCTGGACCGGGCCCAGCGAGCGGGCTCGGTGCGCATGCGCGTCTTCAAGCAGCTGTGCTACGAGTGCGGCACAGCACATCTGGACGAGTCCAGCATGCTGGAGGAGAACATCGAGAGCCTGGTGGACAACCTCATCACCAGCCTGCGTGAGCAGTGTTACGGGGAGCGCGGTGGCCACTACCGCATCCACGTGGCCAGCCGCCAAGACAACAGGAGACACCGCAGTGAGTTCTGCGAGGCCTGCCAGGAGGGCATCGTGCACTGGAAGCCCAGCCAGAAGCTGCTGGAGGAGGAGGCGACCATCTACCCTTTCAAGCCGGCACCCAGCCCCTCCAAACCGCAAGCTGAGATGGGTTCTGGCTCCAATTTCTGCTCTATCCCCTGGTGCTTGTTTTGGGCCACGGTCCTGCTGCTGATCATTTACCTGCAGTTCTCCTTCCGGAGCTCAGTCTAAGATTCCCTTGGTGGGCGCCAGGGAACTCTAGGGATCCAAGGCTAGGGGGCCAGCTGGCTAGTGGGAGGGGTGCAGAGAGACCTGGGTTGGGAGTGGAGTTAAGATCTAGCACTGGTGCTGCCACTGACTCAGCGGGTTCCCTGGGCAGCTCACACAGCTTTTCCATGTATAATATCATGGGTTTGGGCTAGATCATTGGTTTTTCAAAATGAAACCCAGGGCCCCAAATTTCTGCACAGGTGCCTCAGGGACTTTTGGATTTGGAAGGTAGATCGTATGTCTGGATCATCCTGGTCAAACCTTGCATCCTCCTCCTCCTAAACCAGCCCTGCCCCCCAAGGCAACCCCCATCCTGATCTGGGACTCCCTTCAGGGCAGACCAGCCAGTCCCCACCCATGCACCAGCCCTCTATCTATACTAATAAAAGGGTAATATGCTAATTAGACTAGACATCCTTCCAGACAAATTCCGGACAAAGCCATGGTGGCGGGGTCGAGGCAGAGGCGGTTCGGGGTGATCAGGCATGCAGGGGAGCGC
>NW_006292344.1:329169-331059 GCF_000327345.1 Myotis davidii
GAAAGAGTCCTCAAAGATATGAGCCAAAGAGAAGAGATGAGACTGAAAATGTGAAGCTCCTCAATTGGCTGACAGAAGGGGTGCAAACAGCTGGATATTTGCTCGGGGCACAAGAGGCTGGACACTTCCTAGCAGGGCCCAGGAGCTTCTCCAAGACTGGGAAGGCTTGTGGGGCCAAGTGGAGAGGGTTGTGACTCCTCCAGACAGGCTGGTAACCTGTGATCCCAGCAGGTCCCAGTGTGCACATTCTGGGCCTGGATTGCCTGCACTTCCAGGTCTTGGGATGCATTAATCCTGTCTTTGGCTGGGGGCTGAGAGGTGATAATAGTATCATTTTCTCCTGACTTAGGTCTAGCCTTTTCACAGTCAATGTTGACAGGTAAGAATGTGCAGATAGATCAAGTGATTCCTATATGATGCAGTGTACCTTTGATCATCTAATGCCCTTGCATGTTTTACAGAGGAGGAAAGATGCCCAGAGCCAAAGGTCCAAGGGCAAGGCCTGAGGGCATTGGGATGGAGGGAGCTGAGGCCTCCACAAAGCACTACAGAGGTGGGCCTGGGTGACTGGCAGAGCGTGGCTGGATGCCAGGTGAATCCAAGGCGTGTGTTCTGGGCCTAGCAGCGCACACAAAGGGGCAGGCTGGGCAGCCACTGGGGAAAGCTAATGAACCTAAGGGACCAGAAACACACTGCCTCCATGCTCTGCCTACTGACCCTCACCGGCTTCCTGCGGCTCTTTCCACTGTTTCCATTCTTTTCTTTCCTCCTACCTCTCCCCCATCCCCGCAGGTTCCACTGCTCCTGGTGCTGGCATACCTGGCAGTCGCCCCACGTGGTCATCCTCTTTCACATGTACCTGGACCGGGCCCAGCGAGCGGGCTCGGTGCGCATGCGCGTCTTCAAGCAGCTGTGCTACGAGTGCGGCACAGCACATCTGGACGAGTCCAGCATGCTGGAGGAGAACATCGAGAGCCTGGTGGACAACCTCATCACCAGCCTGCGTGAGCAGTGTTACGGGGAGCGCGGTGGCCACTACCGCATCCACGTGGCCAGCCGCCAAGACAACAGGAGACACCGCAGTGAGTTCTGCGAGGCCTGCCAGGAGGGCATCGTGCACTGGAAGCCCAGCCAGAAGCTGCTGGAGGAGGAGGCGACCATCTACACTTTCAAGCCGGCACCCAGCCCCTCCAAACCGCAAGCTGAGATGGGTTCTGGCTCCAATTTCTGCTCTATCCCCTGGTGCTTGTTTTGGGCCACGGTCCTGCTGCTGATCATTTACCTGCAGTTCTCCTTCCGGAGCTCAGTCTAAGATTCCCTTGGTGGGCGCCAGGGAACTCTAGGGATCCAAGGCTAGGGGGCCAGCTGGCTAGTGGGAGGGGTGCAGAGAGACCTGGGTTGGGAGTGGAGTTAAGATCTAGCACTGGTGCTGCCACTGACTCAGCGGGTTCCCTGGGCAGCTCACACAGCTTTTCCATGTATAATATCATGGGTTTGGGCTAGATCATTGGTTTTTCAAAATGAAACCCAGGGCCCCAAATTTCTGCACAGGTGCCTCAGGGACTTTTGGATTTGGAAGGTAGATCGTATGTCTGGATCATCCTGGTCAAACCTTGCATCCTCCTCCTCCTACTCTTGTTGCTTTAATCAGGAACAGCTTCATCTTGGAGTTCCATTAAAAAATCTATACTAATAAAAGAGTAATATGCTAATTAGACCAGGAGATCTTCCTGGAGACATTCTGGACGTCTTTCTGGACAAAGCCGGGGGCTTGATCAGCCTGCAAACCGCCCCCAAACAGCCCTCAGTCTTGCCCAGGCTCGCCACACCCCCAGTAGGGACCCCCACCCTGATGGAGGCATGGCTGGCCTGCAAACTGCCCCAGCCCCT
>NW_006292344.1:331074-351173 GCF_000327345.1 Myotis davidii
CCCAGCCCCTCACCCAAACCAGCCCTGCCCCCCAAGGCACCCCCCATCCTGATCTGGGACTCCCTTCAGGGCAGACCAGCCAGTCCCCACCCGTGCACCAGACCTCTATCTATACTAATAAAAGGGTAATATGCTAATTAGACTGGGAAACCTTCCAGGAGACCTGCCGGATGTCCTTCCAGACAAAGCCATGGTGGCGGGGCCAAGGCCGAGGCAGTTAGGGGCGATCAGGCCATGAGGGGAGGGCAGTTGGGGGCAATCAGGCTGGCAGGGGGGCACAGCTCAGGGCAAGCAGGCCGGCGGTATGGAACAGTTGGGGGCTATCAGGCTGGCAGCGGGGGCAGTTGGGGGTGATCAGGTTGGTGGGGGAGGTGCGCAGTTGGGGATGAGCAATCCAGCAGGTGAGTGGTTAGGAGCCAGTGGTCCTGGATTGCGAGAGGGATGTCCGACTGCCAATTTAGGCCCAATCCCTGTGGGGTCCCAGATTGGAGAGGGTGTAGGTGGGGCTAAGGAACATCCTCCCTGCCCCCCCCCACATGAATTTTGTGCACTGGGCCACTAGTTTGTATATAAAAAAAGGCCAACTGCTTTAAAAAAAAATTTGAAAATTACAGGACTAGGTGATCTCCAAAGGCCTTTCCTCAATGATGAGTGCATCCCTGTTTTCTTATTACTCCTCACCCTACCCCTCATATCTCCCACATCTGGAGCTGCAGCCTTAAATTAGCCTCTGCCTAGTGTCTGAGCTTCATCCACAGCTCTGCCTCCATGCACAGAGCAGAGGTTCCTTTAGAAGAGAGAGAATTGGGAACTAGGCTATTCTTTTGCTGCTGAGTACACAGGGTTTCTTGTTTCTCTTCTCCAGGCTCCTAGCTTCCCTCCACTCAGGGCGAATTCTGGGGTCTACCTGGCTCAGAGATGTTGCTTGGGGTGGAGTTCCCTAGAGCTGGGCGTCTGACCCAGTATATTTGAACTGGCAGAGAGTTTAAGGGAGGTTTAGAAAGTAGAGTGTTAGAAGCAAAGCACAAAATCTCTAAGAAACAAATATAATGAATTTCCATTATAACAAAGGGTCTTCAGAGGATACCAAGTCTGACTGATTCTCAGAAGTTCTGATGGTTGGAACATAGGAGCAGGAGCCTGGTCTCCGGGGCTCTTTGCTGAAATCCCCGTTGAGAGGTTTCACATTGGCCAAGCATGGGCCTCTCTCCCCCAAAATCAACTACCTACCTAGAACCACAGGGATGGGGGTCATTAGTAAGAGAGAAAGCATCAAAAATGTGCCCATACACAAGTGCATAGATATGTGGATCTTACATCTCTTTAAAATGGGATGCACTGTAGTTTGGAGTGAGAGGAGAGAAGACTTCTGATAGTAAGGTTATGGAGTGGGGTGGGCAGGAGAGGCAGAAAGGAGAGGTGGGATGCCACCCTGCACTTTTGAGGTTCCTTGTTCAGCTCACCTTTCTTAATAACTTGATTCAATTATCCCCTCCTCCACTGCTCCCCTTTTTAATGGAAAATAATCACCATCTATAGTGGTGGAGGGAAGAGGTCCACTTATATAAAGATGGGATACATTAATAAAGATGGGATATCTTCAATCAGGCTTAGTAGTCATTAATGTGTGCTTCAGATTCACTGTACAGTCCATGATCTGTTATGGGCTGTTGTATACCTTCCATCCACTCTCTCTCTTTTCTGGGGTCTCCACATAAGGCTTTATCTTCCTCCAGCTTCAAGGTTTGGGCCAATTTTGTTCATCGTCAAGAGGGATGCAGGAAATCCTTGGTCAGGGAACCAGTATAAGGTCAGTCTTATTCCTGCCCTTGCTCTAGTTCTAGTAACTGGCTGGTGACTTTGCTTTAGTCACACAACATTCATCCCTTTGTTCAGGCCACATATCCTGAGCATCTTCTATCTGGCAAGCCCAGAGTTGGGCGCTGGCATCCAATGGGAACTAAGGGGCAGGCCCTGTCTCTCAGAGATATTTTCTTACTACAAAAGTTCTCAACCTTGGCTACACTTGAGAACTCCTGGGGAGCTTTTGAAGACATAGCAGTGCCTAGCCTCCACCTCAGACCATAAGAATCAGAATTTCTGGGTGTGAGTTCTGAACATCTGGATTAAAATAAGATTCCCAGGTAACTCACCTGTGCTGTCTGGTACAATGCTTTCTGAGGAACAAGCTTCTGTTGGCACCTGGTCTTGTAATAATGAGCCCTGAGATTTCCTTGATGACCTGCCTTGGATTCTCTAGGACTAGGGCTCAGCTTCTTACTCCCATTCCCTGCCCTTGGGACTTGGTCCTTCAAGCTCCTGCCTTCAACCTTGGCTTTATCTTGCTCTGAAAGTCTACATTATTTGATCTACTACCCTTGCCAGATGCTTATCAAACTTTGTTATAATTATTTGTCTATGACTATACTCCCTGCTAGAATGACTCCAATGTGGAAGCGATGTCCTTAGATCCCACTGCCAGATAGTGTCAGAGCAAGGATTCCAGCCCTGACGTAGTTTTACTTTTAGTCCAGAACTCTTTCCTAAAACATTAAGTCTTCCTACTCTGCAGAAAGATGTCTACAACCTATGGAGGCCCCTCTGTCTCCCTTATACTTTCTGTAGATGGGGCTTCTAGGCTTGCTCACCAGCTTAGCCCTGTCTTGGCAAAGACTTCTCTGGGACAGTTCTTTCTTTGCACACATTGCCACATGCCGCATAATGAACTTGTTAGAATGTACCCTAGTGTTACAAATGAACTCCTCAGGGACTTTCCAGGATCCCAAACCTCTCCCAGTGGAGTTTCTGTGCACTGGCCTTGGTGTCCCAGTTGGGAGGAAACCTAGAGGCACTGAATTGTGGTTCTGGAGGCTGAAATACTCAGTGTGGGGTCAGCAAGAAGTGCTGCCCTGATCTACTTCCCTCAAACTCATTGGGACTGGGGACCAGCCCAGCGGAAGAGCTCTTCTTGGGGGTCAGGAGCATTGAGAACCAAAAAAAAAAATCACTAACTATGGTCAATCCATAGACCATCAGAGCTGCAAGACATATTAGAGATGCTTGATATTGGGCCCTAATGTCATGGATAGGGAACTGAAGCCTAGAGAAAGTAAGGAGCTTGGATGTCATGGTACAGCATGACGTAAGGGAAGATCATGAAATTCGGGGTTAAGAAACACTTGATTCCTGGCTCTCCTGCTTACCAGTCGTATGGCCTTAGGCAAGTTACTTAAGCTAAATCTTTAAGACTAATTTTTTCCCTCGTCAAAATGGGAACAAAACTATCTACCTTGGAGGGCAATGGTAAGAAATAAATAATGCATTGTCTGTGGTATTACCTGATAAAGAGCACTTACTCCTCCTCTTCTTCCCCTTTCTTTTACAGTTGATAGTCCCTCCCCATTTTGAGTCCCCAAAGGCTCTTTCTCTTTGTGATTTTAAGCTCTGTTGGTAAATGCTTTAGGAAAAACCTAAAGGCAAGGGTTAATTACCCAGCACTAGGCTGAGACCTGGTCTATTTTAATATATGTAGAGTCCCCTCTTTTCTTTTCCTCAATATATTTCAAAGCAAAGACTTTATTTTCTAGCAGCATTATAGTCCCTCTTCGTTCTTTAAAGATAGATATTTTAAAAATCTCCCCAAACAGAAAACAGCAGTGATTTCTGGGCTTCACTCCATTGGCTGAAATACCCCAGAAGGAATTTAGTTCTTTTCCAAGTTCCATTCTGGTTCTCAGTAGGACTCCCAGCTAAGGAATTTCCTTTGGAGTCATTTTTGGCATTGTGTGGGTAGTGCCACATGCAGGAGGGAAATGAAATCCTCCTGTTGTATGGCTATTTGGTCACTGGACCTCCTTGGGAGGGTGAATGAGGCTAGTATAGGAGCTGGGCAACTTGGCTTTCAGCCCTGGTTTAGTCATTGTATAGATATCTAGGCCGTTGACCTTGGTTGACTCAGTTCCTTCCCTCCCCTGAGTCTCAATTTCCTCATTTGCAAAGCAAAGAGGGAAGGTGATCTGAAGGATCCCTGCTAGCTCTGACCTTGTCACAGATTGCTGCTTAGTCCTATTTGTCCTTGAGCATTTGGGGTGGTGCCCTGACCCTGACTCCTCTAGCAGGTCATCTAGTTGTTACCCCAGGATTTTAGTCTGCTTAGGTCCGTTTGGAATCTAACCCACAACATCTTTCTTTCCTTTCCATCCTGGAAGCAAACTTTTTAAAAATATATATATTTTATTGATTTTTTTACAGAGAGGAAGGGATAGAGAGCTAAAAACATCTATGAGAGAGAAACATCGATCAGCTGCCTCCTGCACAACCCCTGCCGGGGATGTGCCCGCAACCAAGGTACATGCCCTTGACTGGAATCGAACCTGGGACCCTTCAGTCCGCAGGCCGACGCTCTATCCACTGAGCCAAACTGGTTAGGGCTGGAAGCAAACTTTTATAAATCTTACTCTGACTAGGCTTCTCTAAAGATATTTGTATTTTGAAAAGCAGTTACCTTGAGAGGCACTGCCTTATATAAGGACTTGGGTGATAGTGATAGAATTTCAGTCTTAATCTCATTTCTAAAATACGCCCAATATTTTCACTTCTGTCTTAATAGGGTCATAGTAATAGTATGAGGACATAATATATTACCTATTTTCAATATTAACTTATTCAATAAATGTTCATTGAGTACATATTATGTGTCAGGCATTGTTCTAGTCTCTGGGGATATAATGAAATGCAAAGTGACTAAATCACTGACCTTATGGATAGTAGAGGAACTAGCTAGACAATAAACAAAATAAGTAAGATGTGTGGTGTCTTAGTGTTAAGTAATAAGGAGAAAAATAAAGTAGTCAGAGGGGATAGGAAGAGCAGGGAATAGAATTACAATTTTAGATTGGGTAAGTAGGGAAGTTCTTACCAAGAAAGTGACATTTGAAAAAAGGTGAAAGAACTGAGTAAGGGGAATGACGTACAAAGGCCCTGAAGTAGGAGCAGATGGAATTTTCAACTGTGAGGAGGCCAATGTGGCTGGAGTGCAGTTCAGGCTTAATATTAGTAGTCATGACTATGTGGTAATGGGGGTCAGAGTGGTAATGGGGGTTGGAGCATTGGTTTTTAATTTTAATGGAACAAGAAGCCACAGAAGGGCTTAAACCATGGAATAATGAAAGATGTGCATTCCAGGGTGGTGGCCTGTACTAGGGTGGTAGCAACTAGGGTTGAGTCAAGATCTATTTTAAAGATAAGCTGAGGGGATGTGCTGATGACTCAGACATGGGGTCTGAGAGATAGAGAAATCAAAGAGGCCCCAAGTTTTTGGCCTGGGCAACTGGAAGAATAAATATAGTAACCACTTTCTGCGATGAGGAAGGCTGTGTAGGAAAAGATTTGGGAGCACTATGAGGAGCTTGGTTTTGGACATGTGAAGTTTGAGATGTGTTTTAGGCATTCTATTAGACATTAAAGGTGAGAAATACTAAGGTGACAGTTGACTATTCACACTTGCAATTCAGAAGAGAAGCTCAAACTAGAGATAAAATTGGAGTTATCAACATTTAGATAATATTAAATGTCATGAGATTACGTAGGGTTATTTATACAGAGCTCTGGGGCTCTCCATGAAGAGAGGTTGCAAAGAGGGAGAAACCCACAGAGAAACTGTGGAAACTGAGGCATAGAGAACATGATTCACTTGAGCTTTCAGAGCCATTAGGCAGCTGAGCTTGGACTGGAGCCCAGGTCTTCATAATTGAAGTTCTGGGCTCTTTCCATTGGTCCAAAGCACCTTCTCTCTCATGGAACCAACTTACTCTTTGGACTAGAATTCTGTCCATGTCCCTTGCTGGGACATGTGCTTTCATCAAGTCTGAGCAGGACATGGATTTTTGTCTCTGTTTTTCTCAGTGCGTTTGAAGTATTTAATAATTTTTAAACGCATTAAAATGAAAAGACTTAGTGGGAGGCCTAGATTTCCAACATGGATTTAGGCATTGGACATGCAAACTTAAGACCAAAGGAAGATGTTGTCAGTCTTGTTTAAAAGAAAGATCCTGTTGTCTTGGATCCCGGTGACAGGCCTGTGGCATGTGTGAGTGTTTAATGAATGGGATTAAATAAGCCAGACAGTCTCAGGAGATGGATGAGATGGGCAAGATGGAATAATGTCACAGGATAAATAGCTCAAGGGGAGATGAGAGTCCTCACATTCAAAGTAGGTCAGCATCTTCTGAGACTTGGGCCTGGATTGCATCGACACATACTCTTCAGGTCTCTGGAGCTTGCTCTGGTTAGTGCTGGCCTGTTGGTATGGACTGGGGATCACAACCTGTGACTTTTCAGAGGCCTCCACTGGGACTGGCAGATGTGGATGGGGGAGATATGTTCCACCCACATCAATTTGTTCTTCAGTCAGCATGCTCGCCCTGAGCACGATCCAGACTTGACACACCTTCTGGTCATACACTGTCTTGTCTTAGCACCCCATTCCTCAGAGGGAACTCCCTTGGAGCCTTTTTGATCAGCCTAAGTGTTGAAAGGGTCTTGGCTCTTTTTTCCTATGATCAGAAGCTCAATGCTGGGAACTGAGCCTGTGTTTTTGCATTTAAATGACATTTTTCTTATCTTTTTGGAAAAAAGGCCAACACATGCCAGATACAGGAGATGGTTACAAAGGCCTTGTTTGTCTCCTGTCAAGCTCAGAGAACCCAGTTTCTTCCTTTCTGGAGAAAGCATGGATGGCAGCAGCCACAGAAAGAGCAGGGGCCTGAAAACCAGCTTTGCGTTTGGGTCCCTGCCCTGTTTCCTCTCTACTTCTCTACTAATTCATCCTGAAGTGTTAGCAGAGGTTGGGAAACTGTTAAAACTGGATTTTTAAAGGTCCAGCTCTAGGGTCTCAGAGCCACAGGAAGCAGATTCCTGTTCTGTCTCTACAGGCCTGACCTAATTCAGGGGCAGTGGAGTCCCTTGCCTGATGTTTACAGGTCATCTTATATTTCCCTACCTCGCGCCTCTTCTCCTTCAGCTTACTCTGCACTAATGCTTCACTTGGGCATGTCTCTCTTTGGTCCCCAAACTTCAGATGTCTCCCCATTTCCAACCAACCTGCGCATCCCAGGCTGAGAGTTCAGATCTTCCCCAGGGTGTTCTTTTTCTCTCCCGAATTTGTCTGGCTCTCAAGGGACACCAAGTCTCTGTTTCCCCCAAACACCACTGCCTTTTCACCTCCCTTCTTTCATACCCCATGCCTGGAATGCCTTCCCCTTTTTCAAGTTACACTGCAGAGTAAAGGAGGCTTCTTTCCAGGAAAACACCAATGCAGACATTTCTGAGTGTGGGTGTAGCTGGAGTCACATGGAAGTTCTGGATCATGGCTGAGAGCAGCAGGCGCCCACACCATCACTGCCTCTTACCAGCTGTGTGACTTAAATCAAAGACCCAAGATTGTGTAATGGAGGCTGCCAACATTCTTTAAGGGTTACACACCAGCAGGGTCACCTAGAAATGTGATTCTCTAAATGAATGCACCTTGGAATTATCTGGGGAACTTTATTCCTCCAATCCCAATGCTCAGGCCTTACTCCTGACTCATTATATTTAAATCTCTGGGGGCAGGACCCAGACATCAGTGTTTTTTTGAAACTTCCCAGGTGACTTCTTGTGCAGCCCACTTTGAGAACCCTTGGTGCAGAACCAGTGGAGGAAGAGCTTGGGTTCCAGAGTCCATCAGAACTGATTGCAAATCCCGGTCCCTCCATCTCCTCACTGCGAGATCTTGGGTCACACCTTTTAAATATATGCTTTTAATTTTAGAATTGTTTTGATTAACAGAAAAAAATGTGAAGATGGTACATAAAGTTCCCATATAACCTGCATCCAGTTTCCCTATTGGTAACCCCTTACATTAGTATGGTACATTTGTCACAGTTAATAAACCATTTACTCATATATTATTCTTAACTGAAGTCCATACTTTCTTCTGATTTCCATTGTTTTTACCTAATGTCTTTTTTCTGTTCCAGGAGGCCATCTAAGGTACCACATCACATTTAGTTATTATGCCCCCTTAGCCTTTGCTTCAGTTTCCTAAGGCTGCCATAACAAAGCACCTCATACTGAATGGCTTAAAACAACAGAATTGCCTTATCTCACAGTCTGGAGGCTAGAGGTTTGAAATTAAAGTGCTGGCAAAGCCAGGTTCCCCCTGAAACCTGTAGGAAATAATCCTTCCTTGCGTGACCCTAGTGTCTGGTGGTTGTCATCAGTTTCTTGGCAGTCCTTGGCTTGTAGCTACAGGACTTCAATCTCGCCCTTGTTGTCACATGGTGTTCCCTCTTGTGTCTGCTTCTCATGTCTCCTCTTCTTATGGGGACACTGGCCATATTGACTTAAGGGCCCACCTAACTGCAGTATGGTCTTGCCTTAACAAATTATATCTGCAAGGAAGCTATTTCTTAATAAGGTCACATTGGGATGCATTGAAGATTAGGACTTCAGCATATCTTTTGGGGGGATACAATTCAACCCATTACAGGGTCCTCTTGGCTATGTCAACTTCTCCACTTTCACTATTATTGATGCCCTGAACAATTTTGAGGAACATTGGTCAAGTATTTTTAGAATATCTCTCAAATGGGATTTTTCTGGTATGTTTCTCATGATTAGACCAGGCTTATGAGATTTGGGGAGGAAGGAGAAAGCACAAAGGTGCAGTGCCACTTTCACCACAGCCTATCAAGGCCACATACTATCAACAGGACTCATCACTGTTGATATTAACTGTGGTCACCTGGCTAACATAGTGTTCAGTCAGGTTTCCCCACTATAAAGTTATTCTTCCCCCTCCCCCATTTGCATGTTGGACCCTTTGAAAGGAAGTCACTATGTGCAGCCCACACTTAAGGGATGGGAAGTTATTCCAGCTCCTTTAGAGCAAAGTATTCACATAAATTATTTGGCAATCTCCATGGGAGAGTCATCTATTCTCCCCATTTATTTATGTATCCAGAATTTATTCACATAAGTATGTACTCATGGATATTTACTTTATATTTTGGTTTATAATACAATATAACTTTATTTGTTTGGTTGCTCAAATTATTCCACCTTTGGCCATTGGAGCTCTTCCAGTAGGCTCCTGCGTCCCTTTGTCATTCCTCTATCATTGCACTTCCTTACATTCTAATCCAAGATGCTTTAGGCCAGTGGTTGGCAAACTGCGGCTCACGAGCCACATGCGGCTCTTTGGCCCCTTGAGTTGGAGGGTGTGGGTCGATCAGGCGACGGGAGGCACGGCACAGGCGGGCCCAGGGATATGCAGCGCGGGGGAGGCGAGCGTGATTCATGCACTAGTTGAGTGAGCCAATCAGTCAGCAGTCTCATTGTGCAATGGTTAGTGCTAGTTGCGTCGGCAAATTGCCCGCGGGTGACAAAAGTACCTACTCGAAGCATAAAGTTACCTGTATTTTTCCAACCAGCTGCAAATCCTATACGTATTTTTGTCATCAATTTAAGAATTACAATTCTTTTGTGTTGGTGGCTTTATTATTATAAAATGAAACTTTTTTTTAGGTGCCCTGTTTGACATGGCTACAAAGAAGAAGCAAAGAAAAACGGAAGACGAAAACCGTGAATTTAAAGTTGAATGTACCTTCCTATATAGTTTAAGTTTAAAAAATTTGGTTCTCAAAAGAAATTTCAATCGTTGTACTGTTGATACTTGGCTCTGTTGACTAATGAATTTGCCGACCACTGCTTTAGGCTCATCTTGTACCAGAAAAATACCCATACTAGGGCAGGGAACATTTCCTGCTCTAGTCCTGGATCAGCCATTTCTTCAAGTAGTTTCTTTTATTGGAAAAGAGTATTAGAAACCAAAATTTGAACACTATGTGTGCTTGTTGCTATGGAGTATTGCTCTTTCTAGGCTGGACCATATTTTTAGCCTTGCTCTGCTCCAGTTTGCTCACTTGTAAAGTGGGGATAATAACAGTACATTCATCACAGGTTATTGTGAGGATTAAATTAGGGAATTGGTTAAGAACTTAATGTAGTCTCTATCAGATAGTAAGTGCTCAAAAATGTTAGTGATTATTTCCCATACAAGTTTTAACATGTGAGATAAGTTTAGTTGCCAAAGTTCTTTTCTATCTGCTCATTTCCTGAAGCAACAACCCTCAGAGAAGGTTTTTCTGCTAGTAGTTTATAGATGGAGAAATTAAGTGAATAAGGAAATCAACTTATGCTGCATTAGAACCTAAGTGTTTTAGTTTTAAGACCTATTCTAGACCCAGACGGGCCACCATCTCTGCCATCTGAGGGATATGGATTTTACATCCTTGATTCTTGCCTACCTTTGCTTGAAGGACTTCTTGGTTGTACTGACTCTTCATAACTGTCACCAGAAAATATTAACTCATGGCTGAAACGAAGTACTGTACTCCAATCCATAACAGGCCACTCATAGACACAGTGCCATATTTTCTGAACCAAACAATTGAACACATGATCTGGAAATTTTTTTTTCTATTCTTGGTATGGATGAAATCAAAATATGTAATTTGATGCCAAAAAATTGGCATCTTGAGGTATACTGATAATTTACAGGGACAGCAGGACAAGGTATTTAATCAGAACTGACTGGCAAAACTTAAGATATCCTACTGTATTGATAATATGATCTTATCATAGTCTCTCTCTTCATGGTACAGTGATCCTAATCAGACACAGAGAAATGTTAGGTGAAATGTCAGTGCATGACAACATACAAGCCAAACAGGATGCTTTGACTCAAGGCAGATGTTTATTGGAACAATTATGTAGTCACCCACAGGAACAACAGCTTCTGTTGCTAATGAAATTGGCATGTTGCTTACTGAAAATAACCTTCATGGTATGAAATCATAGCGTTAGCTATAAAAAGTTATCTTCTAGGGAGTTGGGTTTTAGTTGCATAGAAGAGATCTTCATGCTCATTTTGAAGTTGGAATGGGTTGCATTTGGAGGTAGTGAGTTTCCCATCTCCAGAAATGTTCAAGAAAGGGGTCATGAAATTAGACAAGATTCCTTACAGGCACTCTAATTCTCTGCCTCTGACTAAGAGATTTCAGGTTCTTGGATTTTGGCAGTAGTGCAGGGGCTGATACATCCTTACGCAGCACAATCAGACATCTGCTCACAATTAAGGGTAAAGTTGCAATTGGGAGAACAGATGGGATAAACTATGTTCAGCCATAAGTCAGTACAGATATCCCCGCTTTTTGAAAGTTTGCTTTACCTCACTTCGCTTTCACAAAAGACATACATTAGCACCTGCTTCACTAACCAAAATAAATCTGAAGAGGATTTTAACTTTTAAGAAAAAAGGTGAAAAGCAAAATTAGTGTCCAGCATTTGTTTTGCAGCAGCTGCTATAGAAGTAGCGAGAGTGGTCCCATCAAGCTTCTTTCGGGAACCACATGCAGCACCTCAGCATCTGGGCACATAGCTCTGTACTGTGTCTGTGAGCATTCGTGCTTTACCTCCATTTATTTTATGCATCTGTTAGCGATATGTGTCCCAAGGTAATGGTTTCTTCACTTTACACCATTTTGACTTCTGAGGGTTTCATAGGAATGCTCTCCTTTTGATTAGTGGAGGGAAACCAGTATTTGTATACAAATCCTAAGGCTAAGTCCTATTGCTGTCTCACTTCAAAGAAAAGTCCCTTTAATTGTTGGTCTGCTTCCAGAATCAGAACATTGGTCTACCAGATATGCCATTTTTGTGAAAGAAGGTCGTGTAAATCTGAGGAAAGCCCGAGGGGACATTTACTCTGTTCTCCTTCCGCCCGGAAGGCCTCCCTGACTCACCTGTGGAAGTGCCCACCCTCCTCAAGGTTCAGCTCCAGCACCATATCCTCCGGGATGCTTTTCTGATGCTTCCCCCTCCAAGGCCTCCATGCTGCTCCCACACATTGCAGTGGGCGGGATTCATTCTGATCATGGTGGTCACCTGTGTATGCCAGTTCCCTGTGTTGGAGCTCTTGGGAGGAAGGAGGCATATTTCGCTCATCTCAGTAGTCTCTGGAGCAGTCAGCTCAGTCTGGTACATGGGAACTCCCAGGCAGTGCTATGAGTCAGGGAAGTATGGAGTTTTGGAATGATTTAGGGCAATTCCTTTGTATCGCACTTCTTTTTTGGTGTATGAAATAGAGCTTGAGCTTGCTTGACAAATGTCTGCTGGAATTGGGTACTACCGTGATCTTCCATTTATAGAATAAACTGCAGGGCACAGAGAGGTAGGATGACCAGCACACTGAACCAGAAGTAGCCCAGCTGGCATGGCTCAGTGGTAAAGTGTTGACCTATGAACCAGGAGGTCATGGTTCGATTCTGGGCAGGGCATATGCCCGGGTTGTGGGCTTGATCCCCAGTGTGGGGTGTGCAGGAGGCAGCTGATCAATGATTCTCTCTCATCACTGATCTTTCTATCTCTCTTTTCCTCTCCCTTCTTCTCTGAAATAGATAAAAATATATTTTAAAAAAAGAAAAGAACCAGAAGCAGGCTGTGAACTGCTGCCCCTGAGCATTCAGCCTAAGGCATATTGTCCATAAGTCTTACTCTTTGTATCTTCTTTCAGCAAAAGACCCTGAATGACTTCAGCAGCTTCAGAGCAGGTCAAGAACTGAAATCTCTCATGAAGATCAAAATTGATAGGACCAGACAGGGACTTGGGGCTTCTGATCCCCTGAAAGGCTTAAATTTCATGCTCCGGAGGGATGAGGTCTCTGGGGGCTTCCTGAGAGAGGAGATGGCTCTCCGAGGGGATTCTGTGTGGTAAACACTTATGACCATGTGGGGTTAGGGTGCACAGGGTAAGGAACAGGGGTGAGGAATCAAAAGAAGAGCTGCATGAGGTCAGCTGTGGAGGGTTCAGGGCTGACCTTGTCTACTCTAATCTCTCAGGGCTGACCTTGTGATGCTCTGCTTAGCAATAAGGGAAGATCCCTTGACTAACATTTTGGCTGAGCTATGTCTTTGGGAACCAGGGTTTGGTATTGCTGCAGCAGCAGTATTTTCTGTAAAAACTCTATTGAACCTTAAGGTAATTTTGGCCTTTTGGTTTTAACTCATCTCATCAAGAAAAAAAATGGCTTCACTGGATCCTGGATTGTCAGAGCGAGGAGGGTCCTTTGGGATGAGGGGAAGGGACTAGCTTAGAGCTACACAGGTAGCTAGGGGCAGAGGTGGTTCTAGAACCTGGTGTCTGGCTTCCCTGTCAACCATTCCCAGTCTTCCTCCTTGCCCTGCTTCTCACAGGCACTCTCACAATTTGATGTCTAGCTCAAGCATTGCTGTAGGACATGCTATAGGACTAAGAACCTCTCTCTTTTACATTTTTATGGGGGACAGGGATTGGGGCTTGGAAAAGTGCATGGTAGCAAAGAAGCATAGGGCATTTGGGGGCAGATGAAAGAGATAGTTAAGGTTGAGAGAAAGGGTACACACTGAGCAGACTTAAGACCCAGCCAGGATTTGTAAGAGAATTTTGCCTGCCTGGTAGACATACTCATGTTCTGCTAAGTCATATTTACTGAACACTTACTTTGTGCCTGCACCATGCTAAGTGCTATGTATATATTAATTAATTCAGTTCTCATCAAACTTTTATGAGGTAGGTAAGGTATGCCATTTCCAGAATATGGACAAAGAAACTGAGGTTAAAAGAGGTTGAAGTCACCTGTCCATTGTTGCAAAACTTGTGATAGAGGCTGATTAAGCCCTGTGTTCTGATCACTTGGCTACTCTGCTTCTTAAAAGAGAGTGAAAAGGGGGCCGAGATGCCCCCATTATTGGCCAGAAATGGATGGGTGAATGAGGCAGGTGAAGGGTGATGGTTTCTTGCGTCAAGTAATTATCCTCTTCTGCTGACTGACCATGGACAGGTGGTGGAAAACGAAATTCAGTTCTTCACACTGGTGACTCTCTGGATCCAGTTCTTGTTGCTGTAGATGTCAGAATATACTCCGTAGAAGTCCTTCTTTCCACAGTCCTTGCCCCAGGACACTGTTCCCACCAGGTACCACTGGCCTGTCTCATTATCCAGGGTTGCCATGGGACCTCCTGAGTCACCTGCACAGGCATCCTTTCCCCCTAAATATAAAAAAAGAGACGCAGGTCAAAGTAACCTGTCCCCTTCCCTAGCCCCAAATCCAAAGGAGCCTCTTTCTTCCCACCGCTGACTTGTAGTTCAGAGAATTGGGCACGAGGGGGTGCAAGCAGATCATTTGACTCAAACATGGGCTCTAAGATTCTCAACCTCCTTAATGCGGTGACGCTTTAATACAGTTCCTCATGTTGTGGTGACCCTTAACCATAAAATTATTTTCGTTACTACTTCATAACTGTAATTTTGCTACTGTTATGAATCACAATGTAAATATCTGATATGCAGGATGTATTTAGGCGACCCCTGTGAAAGGGTCGTTCCACCCCCAAAGGGATTGCGACCCACAGGTTGAGAACCGCTGACACAAAGCAGTTCCAGGTGAGGCCTCCTCAGAGCTCAGTCATTTTTAGAAAGTGCCAGTGAAGGATTCTTGTGTTTCATAGGTGAAAAGGTGAATGTGGAGAAGGGAGTAATGGAAATTTCTTAGCATTCTTCTCTCTGATGCCATTTCTCTGGCAGAACCCTCCCTCTCATGAACTTCCTCCCCACCCCTCTTTCCTGTTTAGCCTACCAGACTCCAAGGTGTCCAGCCCTTCCATTCCTGGGCCCTGCACCACTTCAATGCATGAGCTAGACACCAAATTATTATATACAAGTCTCTTGACTTACCTTCCTTCAACCCAGCACAGATCATGTCCCTGGTCACTTTCTTCTTTAGTGGGGCATAGGCCTCCTGGCAGGTGCGGTGATTAACAATTGGGATTTCAATCTGAAATACAAGGCCATTGTTGGTCCCCACTCCTGGCTCAGGAGTCCTTGCTGTTCTGACCCCCCCTAGAGCTGGCTGCTCCCCAGCTGGATGAGCTTGGGACTACCTTAGACCTGGTCTCAGAAATTGCCCTATGGTGCAGGTGAAGAAATACTGAATGGAGAATCAGCAGATCCATGATCAGGTATAGTCTCAGCCATAAACTTGCTGTGTGACCTTGGGAAAGTCATTTGCCCTCTTTGAGTTTCAGTTTTCTCATCTGTAAACTGATCATACTTCCCAGCACATGCATTATTTCAAATATGGCACCGTATGCAAATCTATGATCAGTTTTCTTTCCCCCATTCCTACCATTACTGGCTGTGGGGCCTGGGGCATATGGCTTAATCCCTGTTTTTCAGACCTCTGTGACACAGTTTCCTCATCTGAACAATGGAAGTCACAATATTTGACATACTAATCACACAGACTGTGGTGGATAACTGAATTCAGTTCAGAGGCAATGAATGAGCAGATAGATGATGCTTTGCAAACTATGCATGCTGTATAAGTATTAGTACTGTAGGGTTACTGATGCTCACCTTGCAGCAAGCATTTACTTATGTTCTCCCTCACTGCACTACAGTATGAACTTCCAGACACTAGGTCTGTATCTTGTCCATTTCTATCTTATGTAACTTGGAGCATAGTCAGTATGTGTATGTGTGTATATATGTATATGTATGTAGATATATATATATATATATATTTGAGGACTGATGCACAAAATTCGTGCAAGACTAGGCCTTCCTTCCCCTGGCTGCCAGCACCGGCTTCCCTCCAGCACCCGGCTTCAGGTTTTCCTTGGGCCACTGGCAGGTACCCGGAATCCGGGCTTCCCTCACAGCCCCAGCTTCGTCTGGAAGGTTGTCCAGTCTAATTAGCATATTGTGCTTTTATTATTATAGACCCATGACATGCAGAACAAACAGAGCAAGCTTGATGGAATTCAAAGTCTCAGTGAACTTTGAGGTGTGTGTGAGCTTCTGGTGTCTTTCTCAACAACTCCCAGCTCCAGCCTCCAAATCCTTAAGGCAGTGATGGCGAACCTATGACACGCGTGTCACCTCTGAACTCATTTTTTGGTTGATTTTTCTTTCTTAAATGGCATTTAAATATATAAAATAAATATCAAAAATATAAGTCTTTGTTTTACTATGGTTGCAAATATCAAAAACTTTCTATATGTGACACGGCAACAGAGTTAAGTTAGGGTTTTTCAAAATGCTGACAGGCCGAGCTCAAAAGGTTCGCCATCACTGCCCTAAGGGGAAAAATGGAGCAGGAAGATCTCATGCGGGGCAGGGGTGTCACTTTGTAGGCCATAAGTTGAAGTTTACCTCCATCAGGGTCTCTGGGAACCTTTGCAAGAACTGCTTTCCCCAGCCACTGACAATGACCATGGTCCCTGGAGGAGAGAAGACACAGTGGGAGCAGAGAGGCTGTTTGTGGGCTTTTCAGATGGTTGCATCTTGCAGCCCATCATCCTCTGCTTGAGGAGGAAGGGTTGAATTTTTCCCCTCAGAGAAAGCCAGCTTGGTGAGGAGGAAGGCTGCTGGGTTGGAGGTTGTCTGCAACAGAGGTCTAGGCATTTGTTTCTATGAATCATTAGCTGATTTGTTTAGTTGTCTATTCTCTCCCACTCCCAACTAGCATGGAACCTAGGCTCCATGACAGCAGTCATCTCATCTATCTTGTTCACTGCTGTATCCCTATGCCTGCAACAGTACTGGCACATAGTAGATGCTCAATCAATAATTGTGGAAAAAATAAAAAGTCCAGCTTAGTCCACAATATGCACGTTGCCTTTAGCAAGCCCTCCCTCCTCCCTCCCATTATAAGCCTCAATTTCTTTATCCATAAAATGAAGAGGCTGGGTTTGATATTCTCTAACTTCATGCCCCCCACCCCAACTCTGATATTCTAGAAGTCTATGAAGTTGGCAAATCTCAGAGTGAGTGGAAGTGGGTTAAACACTGATAGAGCACTCACTTCTTTCCTTATTTGAAGGAAAGCCTGGATCCTGAATACAGCACTGGGCTTTACATCGAAAAACCTGGATTCGAGGACCCAGATCTGCTTCTTACAAGCTGGATCTTGGGTAAGTCACATCACCTGGCTGACCCTCAGTTTTCTCATCTGGAAAATGGGACTATAATACCACCTCACAAGACTTTTGTAAGTGGTAAATAAGTTAATGAATGTAAAGCAACTACATATGGTAGGTATACCTTTCCCATTGGCTCACTCTACCTAATACTTCTCAAATTCCATTCAGACATTTTTATAACTTCTTTGAACTAAAGGAGTTTAGCTTTAACATGGCACCCCTGAACTTTCTAACAGAATAAAAGGGAAGCCAACTGCCCTGGTGGGACTCTCACTCTATGTTGGATACATTTGAATATAGTATTTCATTTAAATATAATGACCACCCCATGAGGTATTATCCTCAGTGTAGAGGCAAGGGACTTGAGGTTCAGCAACTTCTTCAAGGCCAACCAATCAGGAAATGCAGCATGGGGAGTGAGTCTATGCTGTGATAAATCTATTGTCCTTCAGTTCCAAATTTATCCTTCTATACTCTGTTTTGTAACCCTACAGAAGAATTGGCACTTCTGCTTTTTCAGGGAGATCCTGAAAATAGGGGGCACTTCCAGGAAGGCTTGCTGTTACTGTTGACATCACCCTACCAGTGGTTTCTTACCCCAGCAGTGGTGCTTGGTTCCAGCTGTTTCCCTAATACCATCAGCATGGGGCCTCTTCCACAGGAGTCAGAGTTATTGCTCCACTGGGTCCCTGTCCAGGCTTCTAGGTTCTATAACTCCAACCTCTTCCCTTTGTCCCTCAGCCCCAGGAGTAGTAGTTTCTTCCTGCAAATACTATCTCTATTATCTCAGCATTCCTCCTTTACTTCTCCAGTCCTCCAGCACCCTATGTTAGATTCTCTCTGTAAGAATAACTAGCCGAGTTTCTGTTTCCTCATGAGGACTCTGGCTGATATAGTACTTCCTATTAACTATGTGCCACCTTGGAATCAGCCTGACAGTTGTTTTAGGGGAGGCAGCTGAGGAATCATGCAGACATCATCAGCTGGCTTCGTTGGCACCATAGCCTCACCAATGCTGGAGAAGAAGTCTTTTGGAGGCACCTGATGCTCTGCAGAGGTGGGACCAGGGGTGGGGAGAGGTACCTTCCTCCGAGGAACTCTCTGGGAGACAGATGGGCATCACAAAGTCATTCAGCACCGGGCCCTTTGACAGCTCCACCAGAGCCACATCGTTCTCAAATGTGTTGGGGTCATACCGGGGATGAAGGAAGATGTGTTTGACCCTGAGATGCTGTTCAGTATCGTCTGACCGGTGTCTCCAATGTTTACCTGGGCAAGAAGAAGGCACATGAGGCATGGAGGTAATGGAGGCACAGAGGATAAGATCACACTTACTCCCTGTCAGCCCTCTGTCTCGTCCAGTCCATGTTTCTAGTCTTAACTCTTTTATTCACCTTTCCCCAGCAATCCTGTCCTACCTGCCCTTCTCCATATATTCTCATGGGCTCCCATTTCTGTCTTTCTTCATGAGCTGATCTCATTGTTTTATAATACTCATTCCAAAGCTCATCACCACATGTTCAAATCATATAAGCACCTTTCTGGATCATGTACTGCCTCCTCCATGAAGGCTCTCCAATTCTTGAGTTTGATTTTTTAGTTAGAAGTCTTTCCCCTATGAACTCCCATGACATTTTATCTGTTTTTCTCCTATAGAACTTATTGCTTTTTCTCTTATACTAGAAGTCTCCCAGCTTATATTTTATTCCTTTATTAGGCTGTAAGCTCCTTATGGGCAGTAACTAGGTCTTAATTATGCTGTGTCTTTAGATCCTGGCATAATGTCAGCAGGGAACTAAACTGAATCAGCTGGTAGTATTGGGGATGCAATTGTATGCGTATCACTCACTTGAAAGCATGGATTCATAGAAGCCTGAAGTGTCTTTGGAATTTAATTAGATTGGCTCTTTACTTCCCCATTGTAAAACTGAGGCCTAGACTTCAATGACTTGCTCTTGGTCCCTGCACCTGAAAATTATTGCCTTGAGCTTAGACTCAGGTCCTTGGACTCCAGTCCCAGCTGGTTCTTCATCTCAGGGATCCTGTCCTGATGAATGATTGAGTGGACACACCCCATTCCCAGAACCACAACTGGCGTCAGGGATCAGCTTGCCCCTCACTCACCCACGATGATTTTGAAGTCAGAAGGGCTGAGCAGGTGAAAATCGTGGAGGATTGGGTCCTCTGGATCGAGCGAATGGTGGAGGCAGTGAGCCGCCGTCAAAATCCAGTTGGAACCTGACAACAGAATTGTGTACACACACATCCCTGGACTGCCCCAACCTGTCTCGAGCTGAGGCCTTCAGATTACTCTAGGGCACCCTTCGCCATTGCATTTCAAAGCCTCAAGTCAGACACTCATATTCTAATCTGAAGATGAGGAGTTGAATCTGTGCTTTTATTTGCCTATTCCAACCAAAGCTAAGGCTGAACATCTTTAACAGGGTTTCAGTGCCCCCTTCAACCCACAGGGTTGGTGAGCTCCAGACAGGCCAAAGTGGGTCCACAAAAAACCTTATGCTCACTGGCTACTCTTTTAGTCTTGTGGTCCCTGGCCCAGCATCAACAGCCCTATCTGGAAATGGCTTATAAATTCAGATTCTCAGGCCACCACCTCAGACCTATTGAAGCAGAATTTGCCTTTAGTAGGGAAATCTGGGAATGGTAACAAGATCCTTGAGTAATTCCTAGGCACACTGAGGTTGTAAAAGCACTGACATATCATGCTGCTTCCCAACTGTGGATGCACATTGTAACCACCTGGGGAATTAAAAAAAAATAGTACCTGGCCATGAAGCCAGACCAGCTAAGTTATGGGAGTGTGGCCCAGGCACAAATATGTTTTAAAGTTCCCCAGATGATACGATTGCCACCACTGCTCTGATCCTAACCTCTCATCTATACTAATAAAAGCCTAGGTGGCCCTCATACCTTTGTGCACAACATCATCACAAGATGGCCAACACAAGTGGCCACCACAAAGATGGCCACCAAAAGATGGCTGCACACACAGGAGAGGCAGGCCCAGTAGCCCC
>NW_006292344.1:351934-359409 GCF_000327345.1 Myotis davidii
TAAATTGCTTAGAAATTCAGATTCTCAGGCCACCACCTCAGACCTATTGAAGCAGAATTTGCCTTTAGTAGGGAAATCTGGGAATGGTAACAAGATCCTTGAGTAATTCCTAGGCACACTGAGGTTGTAAAAGCACTGACATATCATGCTGCTTCCCAACTGTGGATGCACATTGTAACCACCTGGGGAATTAAAAAAAAATAGTACCTGGCCATGAAGCCAGACCAGCTAAGTTATGGGAGTGTGGCCCAGGCACAAATATGTTTTAAAGTTCCCCAGATGATACGATTGCCACCACTGCTCTGATCCTAACCTCTCATCTATACTAATAAAAGCCTAGGTGGCCCTGTGCCCTCACGTCATCACAAGATGGCCACCCCCACGTCATCTCAAGATGGCCTCCCCCATGTTGTCACAAGATGGCCACCCCATGACATTACAAGATGGCTGCCACAAGATGGCCAGTAGGGGAGGGCAGTTGTGGGCGATCAAGTTGGCAGGGGAGGGCAGTTGGGAGTGAATAGGCCTGCAGGGGAGGGCAGTTGGGGGCGATCAGACCATCAGGGGAGGGTAGTTGGGGGTGATTGGGCTGGCAGGGGAGGGAAGTTGGGAGCAACTGGGCCAGCAGGGGAAAGCAATTAGGGGCGATCGGACCAGCAGGGGAGCAGTTAGGCATCAATCAGGCCAGCAGGGGAGTGGTTAAGGGCGATTGGGCTGGCAGGCAGAAGCGGTTAGTAGCAATCAGGTAGGCAGGCAGGTGAGTGGTTAGGAGCCAGCAGGCCTGGTTGTGAGAGGGATGTCCGACTGCTGGTGTAGGCCCAATCCCTGTGGGGTCCCAGATTGGAGAGGGTGCAGACTGGGCTGAGGGACATCCCCCTCAGTGCACAAATTTTGTGCACTGGGCCTCTAGTTTTATATATATGGATCCTGAGGCCTGGAGGAATGTAGGGATCTGTAGGGTCACTCAGAATGTTAGTAACAGGCCAGGGCCAGACCCTGGGTCTCCTGACCACCAGCTTAGAGCATGTCTTCTATCTCAGCTGTCTTTTCCCCTCAGTGGACTGGTTCCTGCCCTTGGTTTAATATAGGATCAGGCTTTGGCTCATCCTTTAGGTGAAGCAGATGATAAGCTCATAAGTAACTAAAACTATAGTCATAACCAGGATGAGCCAAAAGAAAGAAAGGCACCAGGGTTTTGGGGTGTGGGTCTCTCTGTCCCTCTCCCTCCTTCTATCCCTCGGTCCTCTCCCCTGCCCATTCCTCCCAGGGCTGCTCCTATTACCTGTAGTCACTCTGCCTCTTTAGGAGGCTTAATAGGGTGGTAACACTCACCTTTGTGTTTGTGGATCAATTACTTGAAGAGGAGGGCTAATGCCTGGTTGCCATTTCACATATCCCAGGGTGTCTGACTGCAGCCCTGTCCCAGGCCTGGTACCTGCCCTTGGCGATGCCGGTGGGGAGCTGTCCTCACCTGACTGAACCCCGGAGGAGGTGGGTCAGTGAGAGGCAAGGCCAGCAGCCCCAGGAGCTGTGTAGGCATATGTGAACCCATCCAGACCTTCTTCCTCTGTGATGGGATCAAGCCAGGCATTGGCTGCAGACTCCAGAATGCTATTACTTTTTCTTAGGATGTCAGAGCTGGAATGGACCTTAGGTCATCTGGACCCAATTGTGGCAGGAAGGTCTGTCAGCCTTTCCTTTCCTGCCCTTGCTCCCACTCCCACCACATTTAATCCGTTACAAAAGCCTGATGACTCTATGTCCCAATGCTTTTGAATCTGCCTCATTGTCATCTCTCGGCCCCTGTCCTCTTTCTGAAGCTAATGACTTCACTCCTGACTACTGCAATAATACCTCACTGAACCCTAGCCTCCTGAGTCACCCTTCTTTTCAATCCATATAGCCTCTGGAGAGAACTTTCCAGAATATGCTTATAAGCCTGCAACAGTGTTAGGATAAAATATAAATTCCTAAGTGGGGCATTCAAGGCCTTTGTAAGAAAGTTCCCTCACTTCTCCAGGGTGAATTTTCTGGTTTTCCCTGCTTCCACAGCCTTGGCACACCCTGCCTTTGAGCCATGTGCTGTAATCCATGTTTGAGTGGCTGACTCTCTGATCCTTCCAAGTGCCAGAGACTGACCAGGACTCAGTGGGTGTTTGCTGACTAAAGGAGCCAGCTAGAACAGGATCACATATCCCCTGCCCCAGCTGAGGGCCCTTTCTACAACACTATACTTTTTGGCGCTACTGGTGTAGACAGTGGTTTTCAATGAAGAAATGTTATCAGTCTACCTTTGCTCCCACACTGGTTCCTAACCCTGGGTTTCCCACCCCTTCCACCTTCTCCTTACCTAGAAGGGAGCCTCCACAGAAGGGCTGCCCATTCAGGTGTGACAGCATGGCAATCCAGGGGGTGGTTCCCTTGTCGGCCGGGCGCCCATTGAAGATCCTGGCTATCAGCTTCCGGGAGAACTTGGGGAGCCCACACACTGTGGCGGCCAGAGGAGAGGAAACATATCACACTCTTGGCTCCATCCTGTCCTTTGCCAGAGTTGCCAGCTCATTACTCTCTGTTAGGAACAACTGTCAATTTTTTGAGCTCTCAGCATCCATGGCCCCATTCAGTGACAGCACATCAATTTTCCTCTGGGATTTGCTCTTCCCCTATTCCCAGTCCATATATCCTGAGTTAGAATGACTTTATCTCTGGTGTTAGGGGTAGGAATGTGACCCAGACATGACTGATTCATGCCTCTCATCCCCTGGTCACAGCATTTGCTCTGAGGTGGGAATGTAACCTTGGCCTGGCCAATGAAGGCCTGACTTGGGGGTTAAGCATATTAGAGAGACCTTTCTCTGTTGGGGTTGCTAGACTACTGGCTATAAGCCCAGATCTGCCAAAGATCACTTCATGGAGAATCTGCTGAGAATAGAGATACTAATAGAGAAAAGTGGAACTAGAAGATGAGGAGGAAGCAAGGGAGAGATTGTATCCTGATATTTGAAACCCTTGATCTAACCATACCTAAAGTCTTTTGGTATAGACTTCAATTATGTGAGTCTATAATTCTCTTTCTCACTAAGCTAACCTCCTCTCCCCATTCCCAGCAGATACTCAAAGCCCACTGGGTGGGAAGTGCCCCAGCCATCCCTCACTCCATCTGCTTCCTCTGTAAACTTTCTTCTCTCCAGAATTCCGGGCTTTGGATCTCCTCACTTCCAAACTCTTAAGGACCTGGCGTTATGGATTCTTATCCTTTTTCTGTATTTTGCAGCTCTCCTTTATCTATGCCTCCAAAACAGGGTCAGGCCTTCTCATCCTAAAATCAAATTTTTACCCTACCTGCGTCCCATTCATTTCAAAGTGTCTTCTATCTCTCCTTTCCATAGCCACGTTTCTGGGGAGAAGAGTTGACAGTTTCCACATCCTTCCTTCTCGTTTGAGGTGAATTTGGAAGAAGCACCATGCTCTTCACATACTTAGAAGTAAAGTGGTCATTTGAATAGTTAATAGATACACAAACACAGATGGAGATAGAATGGCTCTGGGCCCATACATGGAACTTAGTGATATATACATGTATACGGAGATAGATACTATTTGAAATTTTATCTCATGGATTCTTCATCCCTAGGAAGTTTTCTTGCCCTGTGACTCCTCACTATTGAAGCTGGAGCATCATTGTTTTAGGTGAGGCTAGGTACAACTTTGACTTTTGAAAGAACAAAGTACAAACCAAAGTCTGGAAATACAAGCTTTCATTTGAAGAGTCAAGGGCTGTGGTAAAACATTTGTAGGTTTCAAGGAACCACAACTGGGAGAACTGAAGATATAATTTTTCTATAAGCCACAAGGAGGAAGAATGTGAGGGTAGTGTCCTGCCTCAGGAAAAGCTAAAAACCTCTCCCATGCTCCTTATCTATCTCTCCCTTTCCTTCCTTCCTCCTTCCCTTCCCTCCCTCTCCAGGTGGAAGGAGAGGAGGGGAGGGAAGGAGAGGGAGCAAAAGAGAGAAGGTAGAGAAAGAGAAAGAGTGAATGAGAGAAGGAAGAAGGAGAAGAAAAAGGAAAAGAAGAAGAGGAAGAAGGAGGAAAGAGGAGGAGAAGATGGAGAGAGGAGGAGGGAGAAGGAGAGAGGAGGAGGAGAAAGGAAGGATTAGGGACTTTAAACACCAGCATGGGGCCTGCTCCCTGGCTATTCTTTCAGAGTTGACAGTGGAGCCAGGGTGCCTGTCCCTGGGGAATGTCCAGCCTAAGGTGTTCCTCTGGACTATCCTGTGACATTTGCACTGCTAAAGACTTTTTATCTCTCTTGACACTTCCTCCTTGGCTTCTGAAGCACTTCTCTTCCTGTTTCTGATCTCTCTTTTTTTTGTCTCTCTTGTTTCTCTTTATGCCTCCCATGCTGGTATTTCCTTTGTTCTGTCCTCCCCCCTCCCCCCCCCCCTTCTTTTTCCTGCAAACTTCCAGTAGATAATACTATTTACTCCCATGCCATGACACTACCTATACACTGATGGATTTCAAATCAGTGTCTCTAAACGCCCCTGCTCTGAAATATCTCCTTCCTCCTCTCCAGCTGGATGTGCTCCTGAACTCATCAAGCACAGAAAAACCAAGCCCTGGTCTCTACCCTTCACCAACCTTCTCCTCTTTGTTATTCAGATGTCTGTTAATGCCTGCATTTAACGTCTGTACTGGCCTCTTCTTTGTTGCCTTCCTTTCCTTCATCCCCATATTCAATCACTGTTACTGCCATCTCCACTTCTCTTATGACACTTAACTCCTCTTGCCTGTGTGAGACCTAGAAGCACAGGACCTTGCCTTGCATGCTAGTTTGAGCTCTTTGAAGTCAAGGACTTAAAATAGCAGGCAATGCAATGAAGGAATGTGGAGTCTCTGACAGGACACATGTCAATAACCAACCCCACTCCTCATCACCTTTTCTTGGATGATATCTAGGTGACAAACATTGTACCTTTTCCGTAATGGAAGCAATTTTGGCTTTATGAGGGGTAAGTTTCTTTTTAAAGAGTCACAAACAAACAAATATCAACAATAATCAAACTCCCAAATGAAGGCTGTTGATTATCCACAGAGGTTTTATTTCCACTTTAGATCCCTGAAAGGAGACACAGAGTGCAGAGGCACCTTACAGAGTGGTGAGCTTGTAATATAAGATATACAATATAGAGCATCCTTTACATGCAGCGCTCATAGGCACAGGAGTGTGGTTTCATGAACCCATTAAAAAAGTGGACACTTCCCAACTGTTCTCTTGAGAGTCCCTCTTGGGGGCTTCTTTGGCCACCTGTCTCTGGTTGAAAATCCCAGGAGGACCGTCTGTCCTTTGAAGGCCTTGGAGAGGCTGCTGGCAATTGGAAGCACTGACTGCTGGAGCTAAAAGGACCTTGAGGGAGGTCCAATGCCTTCCTTTCATAGATGGGGAATCTGAGCCCCCAAAGGAAAAGTGATTTGTCAAAGGTTATGCAGCCAGTGGGGGATAGAGCTGGGGCTGGAGCTTACGACTCTTGGCTCTCTGTCTCATTTCACTGTCTTTCACAGGCAAATCTCTGCTGCCCTTTATTTGGGCTCCTGGAAACTGGAGGAGTTCATGCCTCTGAACATCCATGCTGGTGGATTCTCTGCAGAGCTCAGATCATGGACATGCTGGGCAGCTTGGTGGGATGAGGTCACTCCTAATGTCCTTAGCCCGCCCTTCTTCTGTTTTCCTACTCAGAAGCACAATGGGGCATAGCATGGGCCTTCTCTTTTTCCAAGCAATCCAGATGAGTCTCCATGTCTGGGTCTGGGGCTCAGGCAGCCTTTTCAGATGATACATTCTAAGGCTGGCAGGTTGCTTCATGCTGTCTGGAGTACCCCATCTAGTCAGCTGGTATTTGACAGTGACGTGTGGTCCAAAATGACAAGTTGTGAGTTGACAATAGGAATTTAACAGGGTTGGGGAGCCTCCCATTGCTTTTCTCCTCCCCAAGTCATCCAGACATCCCCAGCTTTCTCTTTGTCCCTTTAATAGATAACATAAAGACTAAAGCTTGAACTACAAGAAGCTTTTGGGAGCGAAATCCCAGGGATAAGAGTACTGCAGGGATTTCACTAGGAGAGAGGGGCTTCAGGGTATAATCTCCATCTCCCCAAATCTGAATGGTTTTCTCCTAGAGGAGGATCTAGACTTGTTTGTGCCCAGAGGACAGAGCTAGCAAAATATATGGACTTGGAGTTCAGTTCAATGTAAGGAAACATTTTCTAACAATCAGGTCCAGTTATAGCAACAGTGGTTTTGATAAGTAATAGGAGTGAATAAGGCCACTGGGATAAAGCAGTCCTGGAGAGGAGGAGAGGAGTGCTAGGACTGGCCCAGATGTCCAGCTCCCTTGTATTGCTGAGGACAGTGAGGCCTGGAGAGGGAAAGGGACTTGCCCAGGACCATGGGCCTGGGTCTTTTGTGTAGAGACTCTCTTCCATACCGCTGTGCTGCCTCTCAGGGTCCTGGGGCTGTCTCCAGAGGATGGGAGAAGCATGTTCCATTCCATTTGGTCTAGTCAGTGAGTAACATGGAGTGTGCTGTCAGAAGTGTGGGGTCAGCCTTGCTTGGGCTGAGGCAGGGCAGGCAGGCCCTGAGGAGGCCAGTCAGCTCACCGCTCCACTTGGAGCTCCCCCAGACCTTGAGGAGAGCCCATCTGTTTCCACACCCAGTCCACATAGTTGGAGACCTTTGTGTAGACCCCATAGACCTGCTTGCTGCCACATTCTTCAGGGCCTCCCCAGGACACCAGGCCTTGGGCCACCCAGGTCTGGCTGAAGTCATCAAGAATGACAAAGGCCCCGCCACTATCTCCAAGGCATGTGTCCTTGCCACCCTCATAGTAGCCGGCACAGAACATGTTCTCTGTGACGCTGTAGTTGCCCAAGCGGGACTCATAGCTGGTTTTGCACTCTGCATGTGGCACCACGGGTAACTTGACATACTGCAACACATCTGACAAGGTCCGAGTGCCACTGCTGATGATCTCATCCACTGTCACATTAGGATTGGAGATGCCCCAGCCTGCCACCAGGCCTAGCATGTGGGGCTCTGGGCCTTCAGGTTCGGGTCTTGGCAGGCAGATGGGCATGACGCGGGGTCCCAGTGGCACAGGTTCCTGGAGTTGTACCAAAGCTATATCATGGTTGTAGTTCTGGATGTTGAAGTCTGGGTGGAGCACCACTTGGGCAGCTGAGCTGTTGACAGCCCCCGATTTGTCCCGCATGTCATGCAGGCCCAGGTAGACAGTGATGTGCTCCTTGGAGACTGGTGTCACTGTGTTGTCTCTGCGTTGTGAGCGCAGCACATGGGCTGCTGTGAGGATCCAGGACTCAGAGAGCAGGGCCCCACTCCCAAACCACTTGTCATTTGGCACCCTCGAGGTATCCTCCACCACTATCAGGGCCTGCCATGGGAAAAGGCCGGGCTCGGC
>NW_006292344.1:359501-397161 GCF_000327345.1 Myotis davidii
CCCAATGATCCGCTTGACCAGGTTTGGCAGGGTGCGGGAAGGCTGACCACACACTGTAAGGAGAAGAAGGGAGTGGGGACAAGAGACATACTGTGAAAAGGTCAACATGTGAAAAGAGCCACCAAGAGAAATTCACATTTCACCCACTGTAGATTATGCCACCACAGGACCGTACTCTACATCACGGGCCACACTAGCCTGGAAGATCTCTGTGTTGGGTCATATTTGGCCTAAGTTTTTCTAGCCTGGCTGAGCTATAGTCTGGACCTTCTGTAGTCAGGGCCATCTATGGATCAGGCCATTTGATGTATAGACCGTCATCATCTTGAACCATTTCCAGCCAGGATCACTTTTGGGCTGGACCATCTTGAGCCTGGCCAGTCTCTAATAGTGATCACCACCCCCTGCCCCCCACCCCCATCCTTTTTTTTTTTTTTTCTCTAGAAAGGCATCTCATATACCAGAAGTTGTCCATACTGTGGGCACTTATAAAACTTCTGAAAACCACAGGTCATGGGCTTTGAGAGATGAAAGAAACTAAAAGATGTCTAGTAAGTCACATGAAACTCTGGACTGGGAGCCAAGACACCTAAGGCCTTGATCTGGCTTTTCTCTCCTATGTTCTATGTGACTTTGGCTCAGTAAATTGCCCTCTCTAGATTTTAATTGTTGATCTACTAAATGAGGCAGTTTAAGATGATCTCCAAGGATATTTTAAATCCTAAATTCCTTTAATTTGTATTTTATTTGCCCTGGTCACCCCCATTTTATAGGTAAGTGAAACTCTCCAGAGGTTAAGTGACTACCCAAGGTCACATGGCTATTAAGATAAGTAGCAGGTGATTAACTAGGTTCTACAATCAATGTCTTGTCCTGTATCCCACAATGCCTCATTATATATAAAGATCACACGATGGGCCCTCTAACCTTTTCTTCTCTAGCATAAAGGACTCAAGCTGAGAATGGATGCCCAGAACATCTAAGGATAGGGAAAGGTGGCATAATCTACGAGCAATGATGCATGGGCCCTGTTCTGAGCCACCCATCATTGCACCCAGGAACCCTGTATACCTTCAGGGGAAGAAGAAAGGTCTGATCAAACTTCGTTCCTCTGAGTTGTACCCCGAGCATGCACATGCACCACCAGCCTCCTGCAGCCAAACACCTTTGGCTGGCTCATGAGCAGAGGTTCTTCAGGATCATGTCCCGCTGGCTAAGAACAAGTTCACATGGACCCTTCCCAGCATGGTCCTTAGACCTGGGAGGTAAGCCTGGTGGGAGCATGGGCCTCCTTTTGGTTGCAAATGGCCAGGCTACACTCTTTGGCCCTAGAAACTATCAACAAAGACCAAAGAGCATTTGAGTGTTCTTGGCACCTTTGGGAAGTCAGGCTTTTAGAAATCTAATGCTTTACAGATGCTCTTCATCCTGATGCCAAATGCTTCTTATTTGTTCTTGAGTTACCCTGTTGTTCACCCCAGGCCTTTCACAGTTGAAGGCCAGACTCCCAATTACAAGCAGCAGCCTACAAGGTGACAGCTCAAGGCAGGTCTGTGATGAGCTCTGCACAGTGACTCATGTAGTGCCGAAAAGCCCTCATCTGGTAAAAGACATGCCTGTGGCTTAGTCCATGATCACAACAAAACCAGTGCTGACTGGCATTTTTTTCCAACCAAGGTGTCAATGGCGTAACCCAAGTCCTAGAATGTCAGAGTTAGGGTAGCTTGGAAAACAGCTAATTTACAGATGGTGAAACCAAGGTTCAGAAAAGGCAAGTGACATACTCAAAGTGTAGTGCCAGAGCCAGAAGTAGAGCCCATTTCTTGTGACTCTAACTTCATTTTCTCCACAAAGACTGTTTTTCTTCTTGATATGTTTTTCTACTTTTAAGAGCTGGATAATGCAACCAGCCATTGATAGGGCTCATGGAAATAGGGTAATTCTTTCAGCTGACACCATTCTACATATAGTCCTTCCTGGGAGAAATGAATCTTCTTGAAATATTATAGCCTTGCCTTAGCTGGTTTGGCTCAGTGGATAGAGAGTTGGCCTGCAGACTGAAGGGTCCAGCTTCTATTCTGGTCAAGGGAACATGCCTGGATTGTGGGCTCAATCCCCAGTAGGGGATGTGCAGAAGGCAGCTGATCAATGATTCTCTCTTGATTCTCTCTTTCCATCTTCCTTCCTCTCTGAAATCAGTAAAAAAATATTTTTTAAAAAAGAAGGAAATACTATAGCCTCAGCTGTACTGCAGCCAGACTTGAGCCTTAGAATACTGAAGGAACTTAGAGAGTGCTTTCAAAACAAAAATGTGATAATGTGATATTAGGTTCATAAAGATGGCATAAAATATAATCAGAATCAAGAAGTGCTCAGAATGCTGTGTTATCAAAAGTCTTGGGTTCACCTTCCAGCTCTGCCCCTAACTTTCTGTGGGTAGTTTTGGACAAACTATACTGCACTGATTCTTAGTTTTCTCATCTGTAAAAAAAGGGGAAAATAATATTTGCTCATCAGTTTTTGTGGAAAAGTGAATATTCTGACACTCGATGAAATTGTTTTCTCTCTTCTGGCTTGCTTCTGGGTTCAATCTCAGTGTTTTAGGAGGAGAGAATTTATAAATCTCTAATCTGGCTCAATGATACACCATGGTTCTGCCAAACATCAAGTGTTAAAATAATTTTATGACTCATTGTATCCAAGATGCTTTGTATAAATATAGAGGATGATGACCATAAAAGTTATAGAATGTCATGGATCACATGGATTTGCTCCCTCCTTTCTGAGGTATGGAATCCTAGTCCCAGAGGTATTACTTACCAAAGATCACAATTAGGAAATGACAATACCAGAACTAGGATCCAAGCCCCTGACTTGCAGCTCAGGGCGTCTTCCCCTTCCAGAGGTTATAACATGGCTGCCCTGGATGGAATCCACCTGCAGTGCTGTTTTCTTTGGCCCACATAGTATTTTAGCAAAGTAGGGATTTGACCTTCCAGTTTATCACAGCTCCACCATTTCCCATTTTCTCTGAGAGTTTGCCAACAGTGTAAAGTCTTGGGTGTCTTTCTAAGCCTAAGCAAGTTTATGGGGATTAGTAGAGTGTGAATGGATTGACCTTCCCCCCCTTTTTTTACTTCCTCAAGAATTCTTTCTAAGCATAAAGCCCTTCTAAGTGAAGTCTTCTTAATCAGCCCTCACCCCTCTACTCCCAGACAACCACAGGCACTGACTTCCTCTTTCTCTGGGATTTCATAACTCCTCAGTGTTGGCCAAAGCTGATTCCCAAATGCTGACACTTTCTTCAGTTCTTAATGCCACTGATAGACAACTCCATAGCTTTTCCATTTTAATGTCTAATCTAACATCTAGAAGCCTACTGAGTGTTATTGAGGGTTACTAAAGTGTAAAAAACACTATCTCTATCAAATAATAGCACTACCTCCATCTCCCTAACACTCTGGTTCAGTAAAATACAGATGCTACACAACACTTCACCACACTCTGAAACTCCTATTGCTGGAGGAATGTGCAGCCAGAATCAGGACCACTCTTCAGTGCTGTTTTGAATGGTTTTGCCTTTCAATTACTGCTATTCTTGCCTTTTTTTTTAAGCATAAATTTCTGTTGTGAATATTAAATATAATTTTGTGGGTTATTTGTTTAACCCTACATTTAGGGCTATAATTTTCTACTAAATTGATTTTAATATATACATATGTGAGATGATTATGATGCAAATCATCTATACTTTTAATGCTAACACAAGTGTCCACAAAATATACCCTAAATCCATAGTTGCACATTGACACTCCCTGCTACTACAAGTCTTTTATTCATTTTAAAGTGGGTCAGTAGGTGAGCTACAGGGAAGCAGCAGTCAGTAAAACTTGAACACATTTATCTTTGAAATAACTTACTCTATCCTATAGTTATTTGTCTGATGTTGTTTGGTTCCTCTATAGCATAGTGAATGATTGAAGATGGGGTGTCCACTTTCTTGATTTTCCTGACACATACCCACTGCATAGGCTAAAAAACCTGGTGTCAACGGAGCAAAAACTACAGAGAAAGGAGACAGAAAGGCTCCTGGTCTGATAGAACATGTAAATATAGACCTATAGAGGCGAGTTGGTTTGAGAAGGTGTGAGGTTGGATTTCTCTGACCTTTGAACCTCTGAAGGTATCTTAAAAAGCAATCAAAGCATCATGCCCTCAACTTCCCCCTCCATTAACAGCCAGAACTCCTGTGGCCCTCAGGCCTTGAATAGGAAACGTTGAAGCAGAGGACTTAAGGGTGTACCTGGCAGGCAGGTGGGCTGGCTTCTCCCCAGTACTTCATTCATCCAGACTCCTTGGGCAGAACAGGTATATATACCTGGGAGAGTGAGGAAAGATTGAAGAAAAGGGAGAAAATGGTCAATTTAAAGTACATGGAAAATGGATCTTGGTTCTTAATTCCTCTACTGTGGATCATTTGAGTCTTCCAAATTGTCTTTCTGATGTCATTCCCTCTGAGCCAATCCTCTCAGCAACCTGAAGGCTCTTTCTAAAATGAGGATCTCATCATGCCCCTCTTCTGCTCAATATCACCAATAGCTCCTCATTACCCTCAAAAACAAATACCACATGTCTCAGCATGGTGTCCAAGGCTCTGTGCAATCTGACTCACGCCTGTCTGGGGGCCGCTCCTTCCCCGCCCAGCCCTGCCTAGCTCCTGGCAGGCACTTATCATTAGTCACAGAGGTCTTGGTTCACAGAGTGCTCTGTGGCACACTTGCCCTTCCCTTAACAAATCCTTTAATGAATCACACTCATGTCTACCATCTCATCTGCATCTTACAGTAGCTCTGTGAGCTCCATCACTGCTCCATTTTTAAAGTGAGAACTTGGAGGCTTTAAGAAATTAGGAGAATTTTCTTAGTGCTAACGCTAACCGTAACTCCAAGTTTGGCAGAGTCAGAACTGATCAGCCTCATGTCCCTGAGGGTTCTTTCTCTGTGGGAGGCAGTGAGTGTGGATGTGTGCAGGCCTTGAGCCAGGGAGAGGCAAGGCATGTCTCCAAATCTGTTCTTTCCCAATCCTGCCAAACTGTGGCCAACTGATTGGCTGTTTCAGCCCCTAACTTAACCCTGAAACCGAGCGGGTGTGAGGTGGGAGGGGGCTGATTTAGTATGCAGGGCTCACCTGTGATATTGTTGTACATCTTATAGTAGGGCTGCTGGCAGGAGTATCTGATCTCAGATTTGTATGTGGTCAGGTTATTTCTTGTGGAGAAGGTAACCAGTCCATGTTCCAGCTCTGCTGGGGCACCACAGTCTGCAACTGAGACAGAAGAGAGGTAGATCCCTCAATTATCCTTTGCTCTTCTTCTTGGGGCCATCTGGCATGTTGTGCACTGCACATAGCTTTGGTAAGTCATGTAATAGTCTGAGAATGATGCCCCAGAGGATTGTGGAGGGCACAACCTATGAAATCACCAGAGGCCTTGCTTTTGGGGTCTCTCCCATCTATTGTGTGGTCAACTCACCTAGCCTAATCTCAATTTCAGGGCAAGGGCAGGTCTGCTAAGATTTAAGCAGACCCATCTCTTCCCTACCAGTGCTCTTTCCTTGGCTTTCAGATCTATTGTACAATCCTCTTCGCTTCTTCTACCCAAGCTTGAAGCCTATGGCTAAGCAAAAAATTCCAGCTGAGAAGAACCAAAGGATATTCAGTTCTTCCAGACCCAACCACATGCTGAGTAAGAGCCGTTAATGTACTCATATTGAATAAGTAAATAAATAAATAAATAAGAAAGGAAAACAGAAAGAAATGCAATAAAGCCCCACCATGCTGGCTCTCTGTAGATACAAAGTCAGGAGGTGGGGGTCAGGGTAGACCAACTTTTAGTCTTCACCTGCTTATTTTCCCCAATTATTGGTGGCTGGATATTGAGGTTGGCTATAGGATAAGACCAAAGATGTCTGCTCTTCTGGGGAGATTTCCAGTCCATCCAGGTCTCAGGCAAGTTTCCAGTATGGATATAGTCCATTATGAGTCTTCCAGGAGCCAGGTCAGAGGCTGAGGACCCAAATTGTTAATGTTTCTTTCGTTAAGGGGTGGTGCTCATTCCTAAGGAAATCCTAATCTTAGGTCTAACAACCTCTACCAGAGTTGAAGAATCATAGAGGAATCACAGAAGTTCACAGTTGCAAAGGACTGCTAAGGTAGGTGTCAAGAAGGTCAACTTTACTTTACAGATGAGCTCAGTCCTGAGACTTAACTGGCTAAGGTCACACAGTGAGTTATGATCAGGGAACTAGACCTGACCTTAACTCAATTTTTCTTTTAAATAAACCAAAATGACAGTTCTGAAGGATCTGTTTTCTAGTTAAAACTGCCTATAATCAGTATTAGCTGGGTAATGATGGATATTGATTGCCAACCTTCTGATAATTTCAGAGGACTGCATCCCAAGGCCCTAGTAGAATTTCCAGAGTTTCTCTCTTCCTGAATTTTCCCTGCTCACCTTGGGAAACAGAAATGGGGCAATTTACCCCTGAGATGCTACTCAGATACTGTGACTTTTAAGTTTAGGACTCCAAATTCATCTGTTTGATTGAACAAGGAGTTGTCAAACTTAAATATAACTAACTCCAAGACCCTCTGGGATGGAGCAGAGGATGAAGAATGGGAATAAATGTAGGTCCATTCTACCCAAAAGGATGGCAAAAGCCAGAACTGGTCAGTGTTTTGTTCTGGCATTTGACCTCCCACCTGGACAAATCATTCCCATTTGTTTTGATCACTCAAAGTAGACACACTTGTCTACTCTGAGGAGAGCATGTGAAGATCAGCACTAGGACAACAAGAGGTGATAATATTTATTATTGAAAGCTATCAACAGTTTTCAATGCATTATCCGGCTGAGTCTCAAAGCACATTTTTCTCCCTTTTTTAGGCAATGCCATTGATTGGTGCCTGGATCTTGGTATGACTCTTGTCTTCCTTAACTTCAATCTAGCAGTTGATTTTACCTAAGGTATCCTCAAGACCTGATACCTAATTCCAGGTGGAGGAATTCCAGAGTTGGTCTTAGACATGGTGTGAGATGGTCAAGCTATGTGACATAGCCAACACTGGTTAGATGTTTTCTGGGTGGAGGGCCTGCTTTCACATTACTCTAGAGAAGTAACTTTGCCCACTTGCTAAAGCTGTTCCTACAACCATATGGAGGAGGTGATACATAGTGGAAAGTGGAAATCACTTCAGCTTGGGTAGAGTGAGCAGGAAAGGGGTATGCCTTCTTCCCAAGGCTATGGTGGCCTGGAGACAATTTCCCTTTTTGAGAGCCCTTGAGCAGCTCTGGCTGGTACCATCAAAGATGCTGCATCCAGACTGTGCTTCCTTAACTAGTCTGTCTTGTTTGCTTTAGGGGAATTTCATCCTTTTCTCTAAAGATTCCTCTGGCCACTTTCACACTCTCCTCCATTCCCTTGTACTCCCTTTCACATCCCATCCCTCTGGAATGGGATGTATCACCCATGTCTTTCTTGACAAGCCATATTGAGCATGCTTTGCCACAATTTGGGGGCTTCTTAGAGAACTCAGAGTTGGCCCAGGGATGGCCTCCTTCCACTCAGCCTCACCTCCATCCTTCCCCTCCATGGGCTTATGCTCCAGCATCACAGACCCCTTCTTGTTCCACTCTCTTCTGCTGCTACTTTCCCCTCATGGGAAACCCTGTGTATCCATGCCCTGACCACCTCAAGGCCTTAAATGTGGCTTTTTCTTAAAAAGCTTTTCTTATTCTTCTAATCAGATAAGGCTGGTTCCATATTTCTCTTTGCAGAGCTTTATTTATTGACCTCTCTCTGATGTATGCATCTTATGTTGCCTGTTATTACAATTATTTGGGCCCATTTCAAACCTTCTGCCTAAATTATAATTTCCTTTATCACACTGAGTACCATATATATTATACTTTTGGGACTTAAAAATACTGATTCAATAGTATTTAGTGACCATCCCATATACTGTCTTAGGAGCATCTGGACAGCTCCTTGTCCACCCTTGCAAGATTCTGCCCTCCTCCAGAGGCCATTTCCTCACCATACTGACTATAGTCGCAATGCAATGCAAGGCTTCTCTGATATGTGTGTCCAGATTTTGTTCAGGCAGAAGCAGAGATTTCCAGTATGCTGGCTGCACTCCATAGCCCTTATCACTACTTACAATTGACCCTTGGATGTCCAACGGCACCAGAGCTGAGGACTACTGCTTTCAATGTGATCCCTATCTTTTGCAAAACTTTAATCAGTAAATTTTCAGAAATTCAAAATGTGTAAGCCCCAGAAGAAAAAACTCTCAATGATGGAATCTTAGCCCTGTGTTAGGTATAGGTGGGAGGGAAGATTTTAGGCATGAAGATATATCTAGATTCCCTAAAAATCCAGGCTATGTGAGTTATTCCTAGTTCCACCTACTCATGTTAAGAAAGTAACAACAAGTAAAAATATTAAAGTCATAAAGTCACAGGCATTCTCATCATTTAAATTTGAAGTGTAGAGTGGATTGGAAACCGGGGCCCACTTTGACCTGGTCAACCTAAGACCATGGGATTGCATATTATTAAATCTTGTGTCTCTAGGACCAAAGTCATATTTCCTTTGAGAAGAATATGGTCCATTTAGAGATGATAAGTCTCCCATTGTTTTTTTTTTATTATTTTCTAGAGTAATGTCTTAATGATGGGTGAACCCTCAAAATGAGACTTGTTTTCATACAGGCAGGAATTTCAATTCTTTGAGACTGTGTTGCCTTGTTTAGCATCCTTTCTGATCCACAATGAAACAGGGAATGGAGTGTTGGCAGGGTGGGGACGAGTGGAGTAGCTCTGGGACCCAGGCTCTTGTAAGTGATCCATTCCTGGATGTCTGCAATGTGTGGGGTCCCGTCATTCACTGGGCCACTTGCTCTGACTCGAGTTCACTCTCCACATCCATTTCAGTTTCTGTCACCATGGTGAGGATCAAAGAGGGATGAGTGGGTCCAGAGAAAGGAAGCAGAGAGAGGAACGGAGAGAGAAAGAAGAGGAAGAGAAAAATTAGCAAGCAAAGCAGAAGCAGTTCATGCTGGAAATACAGAAATCACTGCACTAGAATTGATTAAGAATGCACAGTTTAGGTACAGCCAGTGTGAAGGACAGTATGGGATTGTGGAATTTGTACCATTCAGAGAATTTGCACAGTCATAAATGCTGGCTCATGAGGGTTATAATATTCTGCTCTGGAGCAAACTTTGCATTCACCTGACCCAGAGCCCCATTTGACATATGGCATTCTGAGTGGAAGAGAACTTGTCCAGGGTCACTACAGCAAGGTGGTGGCAGGTCCAGGTCAACAACACATAATTTTTACTTCCTGTTCTGGTGCAGGTTTCTTCACTGCACACACACTTCCTGTTAGTTCCCAACCCCTTTCTTCACAATCTCTGGGGACTCTCAACTTCTCAGACTTATTCAATTTTGTGTCTCCCCTAGGACCTGGCACATACCTGGGATAGAGAGATGTTCAATAAATACCTACTCATGAATGAGCAGGGATGTTCTATGTGTCTAAATAGGGATTCTAATAGTCCCAATCCAGGCTGTGCTGGGAGAGTCAGGTCACATTAGGGGGACAAAAAAATTCTTCTTTTCTGTGGCACAAAACGACAGGCATTATTTTGTATACTAACAAAAGCCACATAAAAGAGTACCATCAAATATAATAGTGCCTAACTCTACCAACACTTGTGTTACAATAAGATGTGTGTATTTTATCAGGGAAGAAAATTATTATCAAAGTTTCCTACAAGCATAAATGAGAGAAACCAATACTTTTCATAGTGAGGGAGTTGGGTGGGGGAAGAAATAAGCATTTATTGAGCTTTTACTTATTCCTGGTGGTCCCCTTGTATGATATGGACATTAACACAGCTAATCCTCAGAATAATCAAGAATGTAGGAAACTGAGGCAAAAAGAGTTTGAGTAAATTGCTTAGGGACCTGAAACTGTTTGAATCTGGATTAGAATCTAGAACTTTCTGACTCCAAAGCCACATTCCATCCTCTACCCACATCCTCCTTTAGCCCCTCTTTCTCAACAGCCTCGTGTTTGAGTAGAACTCAGCCATAGCACCACAAATGAGGCACATGCGGGAGAAGGCAGCAGAGTTCCTCCACGTCTGGCTCTTGTCTTTTCCATCTGAGTTCCCTATAGACATCTGTCCAGGCATCCAGAAAATGTTGTTTTAAGCCATAAAATGCACCTCCTGCTCCTCCTCCCAACCCTCCCCCTCCCAACCATCCTATATAAAGAAAGGGAAATTTAAGACAAGCACACACTGCTCCAAAGTTCTGCCAGGGATTTACCTCAAGGGAATCCCAGCCTGACAGTGTCCCATTGGGGCAATGGGAGTGGATCTGCCAGCCCAATGGATCTGAGCCATTTAGGAGACAGTGGGACAAGGATACCACTCCAAGTTTACATGAAGTCACGAACTAGGGGCAGGCGAGACTAATCCTAATTCTTGACTTCTTACCTCTCCGTTCTAAAGCAAATCCTCCTCCCCTTCCTTCCTGTCTCCTTTTCCCTCCTTTTCTGTCACAATAGATGAGTGTCTTAAAATTGTGGTCTTTACAAGTCTTGCATTGAAGTCACGGGGTAGGGGGAGAGGAGGTAGTGGCTGAAACTTTGTAATTTTGCAAAGCTTACTAGGTTATTTATATAGAATACATTATGTTAGAACCATCAGGAAATATTCTAGAATATTAAAACTAGTTAAAACTCTCTATTTTACAATTAAGGAGGAGGATCCTGTCCATGGTCATAGGGTGGGTTAGCAGCAGAGACAAGGCAAGAACTCTGGGTCCCAAGGGTCGTGCAGAACTGTGTCCCCTGCTTCACACACATCCACTGTGTTGACCCCACAGTCCTAAAGCGTAAGATGTCCCAGCAGACTTAGTGGGTATGGCTGACAGCCACATGGACTGGCAAGGTCACTCAGCTCTGGGCACTGGGGCCAAAATAGTTTCCTGAATTAGCTATTTGAAACAGAGCTAGTTTCAAACCTGGAGACGTGCTATTCCTGTAGCAAATTGGCAATCTGTCTGCAGGGAGAGGTAAAATCCGTATTTAGAAAGTAAAGACCCACAAAAAGTTTCTTTTGGAACCCTATTGTCTTATTGCTAAAAGATACATACTTCTTTTGTCCAACCCTCATGTGTCTGCTGACCTCCTGCCCCCTTTCTCTGAAGGTGCACCTGCCAAGTGGTCCCCCTGTGTGGTCTCTGCTCGAATCCCACCTGTGTTGGGGAGTTAATGGTCTTTATAATAAGCAGGTTTTGTTTTCTTACTTTTACAAATGGGAATCTTGTTACTCCATGAGCCGTCCTTCAGGCACTCGATCTGGAATGTGTCCATCTCCACATTATCCTAGGAAGAAACATGACGAAAATGTTGGGAGAAGGAAAACAGGTATGGGTTGGTGGTGCTTTTTCAGCACAAGCAGCTCAAACTACAAATCTGGGTGTCCTAACCTGAGGTTTTCCAACCATAAGCCTCCAAGGGCAAGCATGAAGATGAGGAAAAGATAAATGCTGAATTCATATTCCCCATTCCTGCCCTGGAGAGAGTCCTACCGGTACCTATCTGCCACTTCTAAAATGGATGTGAGAAGGGGTTTGGGCAACTGCCCCTGAAGGAAATCTATACTCTTGACTTCTTTTTCAGAGCAGTGGCTCTCAAACCTGAGCAAGCATCAGCATCGTGAAGGCACTTGCACAGATTGCTGGGCTCTGCCCCTAGAGATTCTGATTCAGTGTCTCTGACCTGGGGACCAAGCCTTTGCATTTTTAACAAGTGAGTTGATGCTGAAGTGGGGACCCCACTTCGAGAACCATTCCTTCAAAGCACTGGTCCACTAGCTTGGCTCACATCAAACTCACCCGGGCAATGTAACAAAAAAAACAATCACTGGGCACCGCCTATTCTGCTTTCATTAAGCTCAGGTGGGCCTAGGAGGGGACTTGTTTTTTTTAAGTTAAGCAGGTGATTCCTAGGAGAATCACAGTTACAGAGGGCGGGCGAGTTCCTATCTGCCACATCTAAAATCCCTGCTTTCCACCCCCATTTTCCCCAATAAGCCTCAAATTTGTTAAGGTTGTTTGTCCTGATTGTAGGGATGAGTAGAGCTAGATTTTTTGAAATTCAAACCAGCCCACAATCTGGTAAAAGACTTGTGTGCCACTTACAGAAGTGAGAGTCTAGGACACATGCTTTAAATTTTCAGAAGACTGGGATTTCTGGAGTGTTTTGGAGATTTATAAAAACTATTATGGGACCATCACAAGCTCTGGAAGCCCATCTATTCGGGGAGGCTCTCGAGAGAATTTCTCTCTCCTGGTGGCTCCCACTCCCCAGGCAGGATCCTGTACCTTCAGCACTTTGTAGCCTGTGTCACAGCTGACCAGCACCTGGTCTTTGAAGAAATACTTGGCTTGCAAGGGCTCAATTTTCCCTTGGGCAGGAGGTTGTAGCCCTGGACACTCCTTCCCTGATGAAGCAATGGAAAAATAGCAAGTGAGAAAACAAAGAAAAGTATGGCATCCGGAGGTCAGTCCCTAGACTGCCAGAAGTGATGGAGGTGGAGAAGACACAAGACTGGGTGTTAGGGGCCTGGACCTAATAAACTTGAAGAAAACTTACTGGAACCTGAGCAGGTCCTTGGACCTCTCTTTCCTCATTTGTAAAATGATTTGCTTGGCCAGTGATTTAATCAAATCTCAGGATTGGATAGCATATTAAGTGCCATTGAGTGCAAGCCTGGTCGGATGCTTTTTTCTTTTTAATAACATCTTCCATAGTAGACATTAAACATCTATTTGCATTTCTACAGTGACAGGGAGCTCCATACCTCCCAAACCTTCACCTTTCATACTGAATTCATCTGATTAAAGAAATAGTAGTTTCATATGCAATTGAAATTTATACCATTCTATATTTACTCATCAGGTGTAGTTTGCCCTCTTGGGGAACTTAGGATGACACCAATGGCTCTTTCTTTCCAAGACCATGCCTCAAAGTGTTGGTCTGTGATCATATGCCTCTGAGCCCGCTTTTCAAAAGACTAAATCCAGGATTCTCAGGCCTGGGGCTATCCCAGAAAATTTTTCCTGGACAAACTCTCTTTTGTTAACATTTGCTTCACTTTTCTCCCCAGCACTGGGCACTAAATTTGATAGTGCAGGCCAGGCCAGGATATTGGAGTCTATGAATTGAATTAGTCATGCCCAGCTGTGGTCTTGTCGCTGATGTCCACCCTCTTCTTTTTCAAGTTATTGCATACACCATGGGTCAAATGGCTCTATCAATATTTGGGCCAAGACTGGCTGCCTTGGGGTATCAGGGAATGAAACCCATGGGCTTTGCCAGTCCAGGGGGAACATAAAGAGCCAAACTGCTGTAATGGAACATTTTGAGCTACAGGCCCACAACGAAATTCCAGCCTCAGACTTGGAGAGGGATGGAGCTGGAAGGGTCCTCTCCAGGCCCAATGAATCACAGTGTGTGTGTCGGGGGGTGTGATTCAAAAACCAAGTTCTGTTTTTTTAATCTGTCCATATGATTCTGAAGTACAGCAAGTTCGAACACACCATGAACACCCCATTTTATAGAAGAGAAACTGAGTCAGAAGAGAAAATGTGCTTTGGTGTACTCAGTGGCAGAGCTGGTAATCCCACCACAATCCCAGGGTGGAGCCTCCTCATCCCTCAGCCACTGCTCCATGAGGGCTGAGCACAATGACCAAGTTACCTGTTGCCTTGTACGAGAGCTTCCAGCCCCGGTTCTCGCCTGAATTGTCACTGCGGAACCGGATTGAGACATTGTGGGTCTGGGTATTGATGGGTTCTGGGGATTTCTCTCCACAGAAGGGTCCCAAGACTTTTGGGCCAGCAATAATCTGTGAGGGACAAGACAAAGAAAAAGGAGGTTCACATCAGAATAGCAGTGGCTGCTGCAGGGGCCACCTCTACACTGTACCTGGGGTTTTCTGGAAGCCTTCATGTGAAACCTAATATTCACTCATCTAGTGGGAGTTACCATTCACCAGATAGCTCCATCTTCAATCCCACAATTTACAATTTATAATAGTCCTGACAGTGGACTAGGCATGTTAATAATCCTCTGCTCAAAGATGCACATATGCCTCAGAGAGGGACAGGCCTTGTCCTGTGCAAAGCATAGAAAAGGCCTCTGCTCTCAAAAAACTTGCAGTCTAGTTGGGGGAGGATAATAAATATGTGCTTTTTATTTCTAACTTACGTAGTAAAATCTATGTAACCTATAGAATTCATCATTAATATGATAGATAATAACTCTAAATAGGTGGCCAGGGAAGGCCTCCTTGAGTAGGCAATACTGGATTTGAGACATATAGGATGAATAGGAGCTTTTCATTGGAGGAAAAGGGTAGAATACTTTCTAGGTAGAGAATGCAGCATATGTGAAGGTCAAGGCCAACAGAGGGAGTACCATGGCATGATGTTGAAAAGGCGCAAGGGCCACATTGTGCTGAGGAATTTATGTTTACTTTCAAGTGCAACCTTGATCTAATCTGAATTTTATAAAGATCAGCCTGGATGCTATGGGAGAACAGGCTGTGTAGGGCAAGGGTAGAAGCATTGCAGTTGACCAGGAGATAATTAGGTGTGGACTAGGCTAGGGGGTTGGGATGGAGGAAAGGGAATAGGTACTATTCACTGATCCAGATTTTCCAACTTCCAGTCCTGGGTCTTTCCTATGCATTTAACTCCTTTCCTTCCATCTCTGAGGATGAGAATTTCCTAAGCCTCATTTAGTAACCAGGATCTACAATCCTGGGTGATATCTTCATCTTGTCACCCTTACTGTGGAGAGGTGGAAAAGTAAAGCCCCAAGTGATTAAGTACCTGGATAAGGCTCATGGCAGAGCTCCTGGAAACTATGTATAGGAGGCAGAATTCTAAGGTGGTCCGCATGACCTTCACTCCAGGTGTTACTTCATGATGATGTTATGCTACATGGGAAAAGGGATTTTGTAGGTGGCCAAGTGGCTAGTTTTGGATCAGGGAAGATCCCTAGACTGGATCTGATTAAGCTGGTAGATGTTATTTTAAATAGTTATCTTTTGGAAGATATCTGTTTGGCCCCCTATCCTGGGAGAAGGTAGAGGGCAAGATTATCCATTTTCCCAATTCAGCAAGATTTTCCAGCATCGCCAGAGCGAAGGTCCATTGCAAGCTTACCTTGATATAGTCATAGGGGCAAGGCACCTCTGGATGGTCCTCAATGTCGAAAATGTCTTCAAACTGCAAGCTGATCATGAAACCTTCCTCCAGTCTGATCGCATAGAAGCATTCAGAGCTCTTAGGGTAAGGGTTGGGGAAGTCAGGGCTGGTGATCACGCCAGTCCTCTGGGTGAAGAGGTTGTCACTGCACTCCACTATGGGAAACATACCAGAGCAAAGTGACCCACCACACATGGCCACAGAAACTCCTTTCTTAACTGTTACTGTATGGTTTCACAGTGGTCCCGAGAGGCTAGCAGGAAAGGAATACTTATGCCCCTATCACAAATGGGGAAACTGAATTTCCATGATGGGGAAATGATTTATCCAAGGTCACACACTAGTAATTTGAAGGGGTCAACACTCAAAGGCAGTGAATGTTATAAGCCTTCTCATCAGATTTTGTAGCATTTGGGGGTGGGGGGGAGGAGGGAAGGATAGGGTTTAAGATGGAAAGGTTCTGAGATGGAATGGTTGAGGTGGTGGTGTCTGGACTGCTTTTGTCCTGCTCTCCCCTCAGCCCAGACTCTATTAGGTCTCTGCTCAAAGCCTGTTTTGATCCCTCATACACCCCCTTAGCTTTGTTTTGTTTCCCTTTTTGCTCCTGACCACTACTTGCCTCTCTGTGATAGATTTGTTTGTGGATTCTCTTGCCCCCACTAGACTGTATGTCCCTTGATCTCAGGGATTCTTTGTCCCCACTTTATCTGCTGCACCAAGGACATAGCACCTGGCCATGGCTTAGCTCTGCTGAGGTCCTTTTATTTGCTATTGGACCTTTGTCCTCGAGTTGACCTATCCTAGAAGTTGGATGTCAATTCTTTCTAAGCACCAGCTCATCCCGCTCATTTGCAAAAGAGTAAACTGTGTCCCAGAAAAGGGGGCATAACTAACTTGAAAGTCTACAACTCAGAGCTGTAGAACAAGGTTTAGGTCAAGGTTACTTGAATTTCCATCTATTTTCATTTTCTGCATCACACATTCTCATGGCAATGATATTGCCCCAAAGGGGGTTAAAATTAGTTCTTGGTAAGGGGAACTCTTACCTTTTTTATAGTTAGGCATATAGTACATAAATAATATATACAGTGTATCTGTGATATTAAAATTTCATGGGTAGGGACAGATATTAAGCAGATTAGGAAGATAATGTTTTTAAAAGTTCCTGGAGGCACAGGTAAAAGTGAAAAAGAGATCAAGAAATCTTGCTCATTCTTAGCCTCCACTGAAGTCAGTATATAGTAGATACTCAATAAAAACTTACTGAATGGAAACCATAGAAAATATAACCCTCGAGATGAAACTCCTGTATGTGCCTTTTCTCTACTGATGAGTCATATAGGGATTTTATTCAGAAGCAAGTAGAAGCTTTTGAAGGAGAAAGAAAAAGAACTCTCACTTTCAGCCTTGTCCTCCTCCAATGATCTCTCACTCAGCTTCCAAAGGATGTTTTTAAAATCCAGCTCCTTACCCTGTAGTCATACTAATCTATTGGTATTTCCCCTAACATTCCAAATTCTATTGGGCTTAGGCAGGTTTGCGGAGGCTGTTCTCTCTGCCTGGAATGCTTTCCTTTTCCTTATTCTTTTATGTCTGTCAGGGCCACCATTTCTGGGACGTGTTTGCCCATACCCCAGGCAGACTCAGGTCTCATCGTGCTGTGGCCGCACTACTTGTACAGCATTGACTACTTTTCACCATTTGCTTTGTGGCTGTTTCCCATAAGCTAGATGGTCCTCATGGAAAGTAGCTGACCCTTCTGCTTGTCAACCTCTGCCCAGCCCAGAGACTATGGCAGAATAGGCATGCTGATGAAAGATTAAAACAGAGAGAGCAAGAATGAGATGTTTTCTTGCTCTCTGTCTTTGCCTCTCTCCTCCCTCTTCTTTCCTTTGGACCAAGGTTCTCTTTATCACAGAGGAACTTAGGGGCTATGGAAGAGAACAAAAGGAACTTCTGGGGGAAGCCTAGTTCATGGCTCAAAGAGAGGGGACTGGGAAAGCTTTTTTTCTTGAGTAGACCAATTACCTGCAGAGGGAAAGGAGATAGGGAGAAAAGGGCAGAGATTCATGCTGCCCAGGAAGAAAGATGGTCTACAGGCTAGGGCTGCTGGGCATTTCAACAGCATCAAACATAGGGTACCTAGAAGCACAAATCTCTGACTTCATTTTTAATTGTTCCTACTGTCCTTCTTCTAAGGCTCCCTCATCTAATTGGAAAATGTGGCACACAATGGTGATGAATAGGATCATCCCTAGGCCCTACCTCTGCAGGTCCTGTTGTCCGTGTGGAGGATGTAACCAAAGCGGCAGGAACAGTAGTAGCCACCAATGTAGTTATGGCAGTAATGGTCGCAGGACAGCTCCTCATCCTCCTGCTCTGTGCACTCGTCCACATCTGTGGGGGAAGGCACAGCCTCTCAGTCAGTCAATCCATATGGGATGATGAAGACAACAGCTAACATTTACAGAGCACTTAGTGTAGGCAATTCACTATGTTGTGAGATACTTGCATTTATTCACTTAATCCTCACATGAAGCCCAGAAGTAGCCAATGTTTCTGTTTACAGGAGGAAACTGGAACTCAGAAAGGTAAGAGGCTTACCCAAGATTACAGAGAGCCAGGTTCAAACCCAAGCAACCTGACTTGTGGTGGTGCCACTATCTTCTAACAATTGAGATAATAGCAAGCAGGACTGTTACTATTCTTATTCAACAGATGATAAGACTGAGAGACTTAGAGGCATTAAGTAACTGACTCCAAGTCACACAGATAGTAAGTGGTGGAGACAGCATTCAAAATCAGATGGGCTGGTTCCAGAGCATAGGCTCTTGATTTCTACTCCATTCTGCCTGTCTCTATGTTGCTTATAGGGACCAAGCCCTGTCCTAAGCACCGGAAATATAAAGATAAAAAAGATGCATGTTCTCAATCCAATTTAAAAATTTGGCTCAGCCAGCATAGCTCAGTGGTTGACCATGGACTAATGAACCAGAAGGTCACAATTTGAGTCCCAGTCAGGGTACACGTCTGGGTTGCGGGCTCAATCCCCAGTGTGGGACATGCAGGAGGCAGCTGATCAATGATTCTCTGTCATCATTTGATGTTTCTATCTCTCTCCCCCTCTCCCTCCCTCTCTGAAATAAATAACAATGTTTTTTAAAATTTTTGAACATACATTTCTCCCAAAAGGGTATATAAATGGCCAATAAGCATGTGTAAAGATGCTCTAAGTCACCAGTCAGCAGATGGATAGATATGTGATAGAGAAAATGATGCAGTAAGACATTCATGGGAGAATCTGTGTGTTGAGTATACAGGTGTTCATTGTAAAGAAGAGAATATGAGGCACTTTTAATCTTTAGTGAGGAACAGAGACCTGGGGATGAGCCACCTTCTTCTCACTTACCCACAGCCATGTAGTGGGCATCGAAGCCTGTGAATCGCTCCTCATCAGAGAAATCTGACTGGAAAGTGATAGACATGAAGGAACCAGGGGAGAGGACCATTTCCTGGCCAGGGGTATGCTCAGTGTCTGTGTTCTCACTGCCACAGAAGATTGCCAGCAACTGGTCTTCAGTTTCTACCTTTGAGGTCAAAGAGAAAGGGAACAAATGAGCAGCTTCACAAATTAGCTTCTTCAGTAGAAAAGAGGGAGGGGCTTTCCTTGAGGTAGACCAAGCAGCCTGGGAAATCCAAAGGATAGGGATTAGGGATTATGTGATTTAAGGAAAGACACATTACAGTTTAAGTAAAAGTGGCCATCCAATCATTGTTTCATTCATTTTGTTTAGATCCATCAGAAGTAGCTTGACCTTTTTTATTCCTGTTGACAACCAAATGACTTCTTTGTTGAAAATAATGCAATGTTAAAATTAACAAAGAGATCACCTCACAGATGGATTTTATATGCAACAGAAATTTTGCACATTTCCAAAGAAAAGAAACTTTATATACAATATAAGTCATTCATTGAGCATTCAGTGTGTGCTGACACCCGGCTAAATAGGTGATGGGGATGATGAGAGAAGAAGAAGACATAGAGCTGTGCATGTTAAGACTGATGAAAACACACAGAGCTCTTATGCAGTGTGACAGGTGGTTTAATGGAAACGGGGATGCACTCAGACGGAGGTGAAATATCCCCATTAGAATATAAGCTGCAGGACAACAAGACTTTGTTTTCTTTATAGATGTGTCCTCAGTGCATGGAACAGTACCTGGCACATAGTTAATTGTTATCAAGAACTCAAAGAACAAGGCCCATTTTGAGAAAAATGAGAAGCCAGGTAATCTGTGGAGATTGTAGGCGACACACTTAGAAAGATGGGTGATTATTTTTATTTAATCAGAATATGGTTGACCTTGAATGCCATAATAATGAGTCTTAATTTTGTGAATAAAGGGAAGACATTGAAAACTTTTGAACAGGAAAGACATGTCATCAGAACTACATTTAATAGGTAGTCTTAATAATACCAAAACTACTGGGATCATCCAGAAATAGTATATATTTTTTAAAATATTTTTTATTGATTTTTTTTTACAGAGAGGAAGGGAGAGGGATAGAGAGTTAGAAACATTGATGAGTGAGAAAAATCAATCAGCTGCCTCCTGCACACCCCCTACTGATGATGTGCCCGCAACCAAGGTACATGCCCATGACCAGAATCGAACCTGGGACCCTTCAGTCCGCAGGCTGACGCTCTATCCACTGAGCTAAACCAGTTAGGGCCAGAAATAGTATATTTTTAAGTATGTCTGTACTAAGACTCAGATGTAAAAATTGCCTATTTGCTAAAAGAATTCATTACATTGGAAGAGCCAGAGATCTCAAACTGGTTGCCTAACAGTGATTGTGTGTGTTGATTTGGGAAGCACTGTATAGCAGCTATTTGATATTATTTATTTGACCACAAATGCTTGGCCTACCTATGACTCTATTGTTTACACCTTTCCCAATTCTTGTAAACCTGTAATTTGTGCTTGCAACTTCTAGACTGATTTTAGCCAAGATGCATAAGAAAATCTCTCACCAAGAATAATTTCTGCTGCCCTTCAAAGTCATTAAAGGAAAGTTCTCAAAGGCTGCCTATCTCTAGTAGATTCTAATGAATTCATTGTTTTGTTCATTTAGTTTAGTATGCCAGAGTATCTTGACATTTGACACTTCTGTTTTGAAACTAATGATTTATTTATTTAAAATAAGTGGGAGTTTTAAAGAAAAACAATTTGCCCTGGCAACAAAACACAAGGACAATTAATCGCTAACTTTGGGAATTGAAGTGTAAACAGAAGATGAGATCATGGCTTTGCTATTTATTTCTTTTCTCTGCAGATACTAGCCAAACTTCACCAGACTTATCACTGTAGAATGTGCCTATATGCATGCAGCTGAAATGTCACTTCCTTGAACATCACAGCTGGTTTGTTATTTTCATTATCTGAGTTTTAAAGATAGCTGAAGTTTTATGTAATTATAATTAAAAAAAAGTAAAACATTTCTTTGGGATAATACTTTTTAAAGTGCTTTATACAAAACCTTTCTTTCTTAGGTGAAACATGCCAACCCTTTGTTGGGACTCAGGGATTTTTATGAACATCAGCCATCTTGGGGATATTGCATTATGCAATGTTGCTTACCCTACATGGGTCATCCCCAGAATATAATGCCTTTGTAATTCTTATGTCTTCTTTATGTACTGTTTTATTTCCTGTATCTTTATGAGTTTATTAGCTGAAATGTTGTAAAATAGGAACAAATTAAACTGCTCTTCTTAGAACTTAATAAAAATAAGACTAAATAGGTTTAGAGTGAGGGCCTGGGAAAGGGCTTCTGCTATGAGTGAGTAACTGCATGAGCTGGAGTGCCCTGTCTTGGTAGCCACTGCTTTGGAGTAATGGAAGGTGTAGTTAGAGGTCCTGACCCCTATTCTTGGTCTACAATAAACTGTTATATGGTCACCTCCTTGTTAGTTCTCGGTTATCCACCTAATAAAACAGGGGTTTGAAATAGTTGAGTCCTATTTCTAATTTTGATATACTAGTATTCTACCAAATTATAATATCCATACATACAGATTCATTCATACATACTAGGAAATGGGAGCAGGAGTTTCAACACACACATTGCTGTCCTGCTAAAGAATCTAATGGACTTGTTTGTGGTCTGTAATAACATAATACAAAACCAATTATGAATAGTGATGTCTTGAGCAGTAACACTTCCAGACACAGCAGCCTCCTTCCTGTAATTTGGTACCCTAGGGTCTTTGGAGTCTGTAATGCCTGTAACATAGACACTTCTAAGTGAAACCAATCAGAGATAATTTGTAAGGAAGAGACCTAATAAAGTTCTGTGATAAATAACTTACCTCCTCATATATTCCAGGCTTAGGGACCTTTTTATGATGGCAGATAAAGTAATCACCTGCAGAGCCACACTATTTTAGAGAACAGGTAAGAATGCCCCAGCTGAGACCCATGGGAAAATCTGAGCCATATACACCTTTGGAAGCAGGAAAGAAAAGGCCTGGGACTCTGGGAATTTAGCTTGCAGCTCAGAATAGAATACTGGAATATCAGAGGTGGGAGGGAGGGACCTTTCACAGCTATTTCAATTGCCCTCCTTCTAGAGCAGCAGTACTTAATCTGTGGGCTGCGACCTCTTTGGGGGTTGAACAACCCTTTTACAGGGGTTGCCTAAATACATCCTGCATATCAGATATTTACATTATGATTCATAAGAGTAGCAAAATTACAGTTATGAAGTAGCAACGAAAATAATTTTATGGTTGGGGGGCGGGAGGTCACCAGAACATGAGGAACTGCATTAAAGGGTTGCAACATTAGGAAGGTTGAGAACCACTGTTCTAGAGGAAACAGATCTAGAGAGGGGAAGTGATTTGCTTAAGAGTAATGAGATAATCACAAGCATTTTCTGATATCAATTTTTGCTTTTAGAACTTTTCTGACCCTGGAGAAAGAAATCCAACATCCCTGAGCGCCCGTGACAAAAGACATAGACACTTTGACAAACAACTTTTCCGGTTCAAGGGCCTCTTGAAATCCTATCTTGGGTGCATGAACTATCTCCCAGAGAGGATGTGGCTCAGTGAAAGTTCCAGCTATAACCTAAACAGAGGGGGTCACTGGCCCTGGTTAAGATTTGCAGCTGCTGCTATGAATTGTAATATTCTATAAAAATCATTTATTTCTGAGTACAGGTTGAGCCCTGGCTCTTGTTTGGACTGTCCCATTTTAGGGCCATCACATTAACAAGATGGAGGGAAATGCCTTATTGCATGATGACGCAAAAGTCATGATAATAGCCAAAACCGGTTTGGCTCAGTGGATAGAGCATCGGCTTGCGGACTGGGGGGTCCCAGGTTCGATTCCGGTCAAGGGCATGTACCTGGGTTGCGGGCACATCCCCAGTGGGAGATGTGCAGGAGGCGGCTGATCGATGTTTCTCTCTCATCGATGTTTCTAACTCTCTCTCTCTCTCTCCCTTCCTCTCTGTAAAAAAATCAATAAAATATATTAAAAAAAATTCATGATAATAGAGAACCAAGAATTATCTGGTTGGGGATCACAGACTCTTCATTTTCCTATATCTTTTATGGGCAACCATGTCCTTTCAGGCTATTGTTATTTAAGACACCAGCACATGGATGCATGTCCCCAATTTGTTTTTTTTTTTTTTCAAATTAATTCAACAATCATTTATAACCCAAGTGCTGTCTGGACTGTAATGTGGAGAATGCCAAAAATTACTTATTTGTTGCATGAGCTTCATATGAAAGTCCCCTGCTTCTGGGAATGTGAATTTTAGTAGGAGAATAAGTACTCAAATGTATGTTTTAGGGCATTGTCAGGTTATAATTATTGGAGTAAGAGAGAAAGTAATCAGGGGTTAAAAAATGGAAAAAAATAGCATCCAGCTGAGGGGAATCAGAAAGCATTTAGGAAGAAGAAAATGTTCTTTGAGCTGGGGACTGAAAGGTGAGCAGCTAGAGAGTGAGGGGTAATAAGGAAGCATCCAGGCAGAGGGGAATTGAACTTCCTGTCTTTCACTGCAGTAACTATAGCCTGACAATGCCCTGACACATACACATTTGAGTACTTAACTTATTCTGCTACTAAATTTCACATTCCCAGAAGCAGGGGACTTGCATATGAAGCTCATGCAAAAAATAAATAAATTTTTGCATTCTCCACATTACAGTCCAGATAGAACTTGGAGTATTCAGAGTCTCAACCACCCTTCCTTTCTAACCAACACCTGACATAAGAAAGGGGTTCTATTGAGGAAAGAAATTTGAAAAGAGAGATTTAAGGAGGAGAAGCCAGAGTCTGTTTTCTATGAATCTTCTACCTTAGTAGAAACAGTATAAAAACTCCTAGGCAAAACTAGGGCAGGACAGCAGAAACTTTGGCCAAATTTCTGTGGAATGACAGATACAGCTGCTTTGCCCATAAAGTTATCAGAGTTTATAGACAGCTACCCATTGGTTCCTTGGAGCAGTAGATGGAGAAGGTAGCATGGGAGCAATTGTTCTCATTTTATAGATGAGAAACCTGAAACCCAGATGACCCAAATGGATCAGACAAGGTCATTATTTAGCAAGTGGTGGCTCTGGTCCACAATCACAGCATTCTGATTCCACAGCCAATGGCACTTATGCTCCTATGAGGCATGAGACCAACCAACAAGGGCTGTCTTACAGACTCAATGGCTCAAGACTTTGTTTGTCATTGCTCAAAAGCTACACCCTCTGAATTTTTCTCTGGGCCCTTAAAGAGCTTTACAGAGATAATTTAGGTAGACATTTAGAGTGTGCTGGATTGTCCTCTTGTCAATTAGTTGATCTTGGAACTACATTTCCCAGGGTCTCCTTCCCTGTATAGTTCCAGGGTAGTGGCCAAAAGAGGAACTTCTGTGTTTAGCACACAACAATTTTTTACTCTCTGAAGGTTATTTGTGATCAGATATAGAAGTGAACAGATATATATGTACCCAATAGGTTATAACTGGTCCTCACTCTCTTCAATCTGCACCCAGCTATTCTTTTGAACTACTGGTTCTGATGACCAGCAAGCCTACCACCAGATGCTTGTAGGTGGACTGACAGGGGTGGTAGCTGCTCAAAGCCAACAGTTCCTCATAGGCTCTCCCTCTGGGCTCCCCCTTCACAGTCCCATGTTGATTCCTTAGCTGGGCTTGTTTAATTCTTGGATTTCCACACAATCCAGGGTTTCAGGAGAACTGATTAGTGACCTTTCTGTGGTCCTCCAATTCTGTCTATGAGAAGCTGGGTCCATCACTTTCCTAGTTGTTCTTATAATTATATGAATTCCAATGCCCATAAATAGTCATTATCTCACAATACTCACAGAGGCTCTGCTTTTCTGACTGCACTCTGGCAGATACTATTATTGTCAGGATTACGATGCGGCAGTAACCAGAACTAGCCAAAACTAGAACATGTGGCTTTAATTTGGCTACCAGTGAGGAAACTACTTCAGGAGGCTTGACAAAAGGTGACATGAGTCACATAGTGGTAAAACAAGTGGAAAAATTTGCCTATGGCAATTAGAAGGTAGAAAAATATATAGTAATAAACTTGTGGATCTGGCTGAGATCTTACATAGAATGTTGCAAGTGTCAGTATGTGCTTCCAGCTGTATATGGCAAGGTACTTCAGGAAGAAGTAAGTCTTTGGTGTACAAGCAGAAATTAGAGGAAATGCAGAGGGTCCAGGGCTAGCTGGGTTGGAAAATAAGACTATTTCTCATCTCTAGTCTCTATACTAGCAAAATATTTTAAAAGCAAAAATGGTCTCAGGATAAAAATAATTACAAAGTTCTGGCTGTAAGACCCTTCATTTAAATGTAGAAGACTTAAGGCAGTGCCTAATGTTCCCTATTAGCTAGGTCAAAGGACACTGAGGAATCTTAAGAACATTGTTCCATAGTACCTTAGCATGCTTTTCAAAGGAGAGAGAGAGAGAGGGAGAGAGGGAGGGGGAGAGAGAGTGAGAGAAAGAGAGAGAGAGCTATTTTAAAAAGAACTGTGGGTGTTGTTTTGGTCTAGAGTGGAATATATTTAAATATATGAAACACCAACATCTTTTTAAAGAGAGATGTACCAACCAGCTTGGACTAGAAATGACCGAGACAATTCAAAATAAAAAGAGGACTCTAGACCACAAGTTTCAACACACAGGAAATAAGTGGAAAGGACTATTCAGCTACAAAATGTGCCATTTCTTATGGAAAAGGAAGAATGTCTCAGAGGGTGAAGCTGAGAAGCCAGAGGGCAGAGCCAAGAGCCACAGAGAGCAGTGGACTGGGGACCCACTCTCAGGGAGCAGCACCGGGCTCTTATCCAGAACTGGTCTGGAGTCGGCAGCATGTGCCTGGCTGGATTTCAGATTACTATGGAGCAGTGACTGATATGCCTTCCATTCCTCCCATTTTTCAGTGGGAATTCTTTGTGATTATTTTTTGCTTGTGTCACCAAGATAAGAAGGTATTTGGTTGGTCTAAGTGGATGGATGAGGAGAGACAAAAGAATTCCTTGGTGTGGAGTCCATGAAGACTTTGGGGGTTAGGGAGCGGAGATAGATAGAGAGCGATTGAATGGGAGAGCGATCGAATGTTTAAGAATGTTTGGTTAAGAACATATCTGCCTTGTTTTTTTGTTTCTCAAGAGAATGAGTTGATTGTGCCTTAATTTCAATTTTTTAAGTTTCCTGGTTTTTTGGATGTAACTCTTGATTGAGACTGAATCATGTGGGACCTCATCTTTATGAGTTCACCAGTTATTAGATGTTTGGGAAATTACTTCAACTCTGTGTTATAACTTGAATTGTATTCCCCAAAAAGGTATGTTCAAGCCCTAACCCTTGGTCTTGACTTGATCTTATGTAAAAATAGGTCTTTGCCCATATAATTAAAATGACATCATACTGGATTAGGTTGGACCCTAATCCAATAACTGGTGTCCTTATAAGAAGAAGGAAACTTGAACACAGAGACTCATAGAGAGGGAAATAGTATAAAGACAGAGGCAGAGACTGGAGAAACTCTGCCATACCCAGAGAATGTCAAGGAGTACCGAAGCTAGAAGGGGCAAGGATGATTCCTCCCTGAAGCCTTCTGAGGAAGCACAGCCCTGCCAACATCTTGATTTCAGACTTCTAGCCACCAGAACGATGAAAGAATAAACTTCTATTGTGACAAGCCACCTCATTTATGGTAGTTTGTTATGCCAGCCCTAGGAAACGAATACACTCTGATACAGGTTTTCTAATCTGTAAAATAGTGAAAATGAGAGTATTTATATCACAGGAATGTTATAAACATAACATGAGTTAATATAAGTAAAGCAATTAGAAAAGTGCCTGAAATACAGTCAGCACTCAATAAATCAGTGAGAAGAGCAGGAGCACTGAGATCCAGCTCACTGAAATGACACCTTTCAGGCTCCCAGTTAAGTGGGGCATGGGTGATTTCACTCGGTTGAAGAATTAAGAGACTGGAACTGCCCCGGGATATGTTTTTGTTCTCAGGTTCCACTTCATTCCTAATCTCCCTGAAGCCACAGCACAGACTTCCCTTCTTTTGAGATCTCTAAGTCCAGGCTGCTAGAGCAGAAAGGGAACCTAGAGATCCCTCACAGCTCAGCATTACCCTGGTCTTATGAGAGAGGACCAGAATGAGGGATCTCTAAAAACTTCCATCCTCAAGAGAGCAGTATTAAGTCTAGAATTTTGTCACTGTCCTGTGTTTCAAAGAATTTTGCCAGATATGTGAATTTAAGCCAACAATTCAGTGACAGCACTGGGACCAGGACTCCTGACTCACAGGTGAGTGCTCTGTACTTTTGACTTCCGAGGTCACCCCTACTGCAAGCCTGTCACATCAGGTTCTGCACCAAGAGTTACCAGCCTAATTTTGCTACTTTATCCAGTTGTTCAAATTATAGTTAAAGATGATGAAAAGGAGCAAATTAAAGGAGCAGACAGAAAAAAAAAGATGTGTGTGCATGTGTGTGCGTGTATGTGTGTGTGTGTGTGTACTGTATTTCAGAAGCTCTTTTTATTTTTTTTATATATATTTTATTGATTTTTTACAGAGAGGAAGTGAGAGATATAGAAAGTTAGAAACATCAATGAGAGAGAAAAATCGATCAGCTGCCTCCTGCACATCTCCTACTGGGGATGTGCCCGCAACCCAGGTATATGCCCCTGACCGGAATCGAACCCGGGACCCTTCAGTCCACAAGCCGACGCTCTATCCACTGAGCCAAACCGGTTTCGGCGTAGCAGCTCTTTTTCTTAATAGCTTCCTTTTAAAAAATATATCCTTATTGATTTCAGAAAGAAAATGAGAGAGAGTGAGAGATAGAAACATCAATGATGAGAGAGAATCACAGATACACTGCCTCCTGCAGGCCTCACGGTGGGAATTGAGCCCATATCCATGCGTGTGCCCTTGCTGGGAATTGAACCATGACCTCCTGATTCATAGCTCGACCACTGAGCCACACCGGCTGGGCTGTATTTCAGAAGCTCTTGAAAGCCATATAAGTCAAAATAGCATAGCTGGTGGGTCTAACATTCAAGACGGCCTCATTTGAGAAGGGCTGGAGGTTGGTGCTCCAGTGCTGGCCCAAGTCATGTGGGCATAATAATAATAATAATAATATCAACAACAGTAAGGGCAGTAGTAATAGTTCTTTTGCTCTATGTGAAACTTTCCAGTTGGCAGGATACTTTCACCTTGTTTATTTCATTTGCTTGTGATGGCAGCCTTGTGATGGATGCACTTCTGGTAGACACTGTCATTCTGGGTCCAGAGAGGTGATGTGAGTCCCCAGGGCCACATATGCTGGGAGCAGCAGACCTGAGACAAACTCCAGATGCCCTGTCTTCCGGCCCTGGTTCAGTCATTGGAATCAGAGAACCACAGAATATCAGAGATCAAAAGGCATTAAAGACTATCGAGTCTATCTCTTTCCTTTCTTAGATGGGGAAACTGAGGCTCAGGGAAGTGAAGCAACTGGTTCAAAGCCACATGGCCTGCTAATGGCAGAGCCAGGATCAGGGCCCAAGTACACAGAGAATCCCAGCACAGTGTTCTTATTCACTTGTTAGTCAGAGTGAAAACCTTCTAACAGAGCTGGGGGAGCCCCTAACAAGGTATTGTGTCAATGCACCGCGTGCTGGCACAGTTAACGCTGTGGGGGCCTGAGACACAGCTCCCTTACACTCATAGGTCCTTGGAGTCCAAGCTGCCTCCTGCAGTAAGGACTGCCCATTCTCAGGGAGGGCTCTGGACAGAAAAGGGGATGGTCTCCAAGCAGCATGAGCCCGGGAGAAGAAAAGAGCTGGCTGGGGAGGAGTGGCTGGGAGCCTGGGAAGCAGGCATCCTGCAGGTGGGAAACTGGCAGTGCCCACCAGCTCAGTGGGAGTGGATTGGAAGTTGGGGGGATGGGTGGAGGGAGAGTCTGGGAATCCAGGCTGGGAAGGCGGGGCAGGAAGGATTTACACTCTTGCTGGCTCAGATGCCCCACCTGACCCCTTCAGTGACATCAGGCCCATTCACATGCAAATCCCCGGGGACTAGGAGGTTGAGCCCAGGGTTGAGGACAGGAAAATTGCTGGAGGACTGAATGCTAAAGACAAAGCCTCGCTGTGTTCTTCCTCAGCTGGGCTGCCTGGCTCAAGGTGTGTCACAGTCTGGACTGGAGTGAAAGTACTGATTAAGTAAGTGCTGAGTGGACAGGGGGGCCTGCCAGGGTCCAGCGTCACCCAGCAGTTCCAGGAATGTGTGAGCTGGTTTTGTCCTCTGCCTCTGCCCAGGCCTCTGCCCCACCCTGGCCCAAATGCATGGCCTCAGATTTTCCCATGCAGAGAGCTGGAATAGGAACCAAACAGCCTGGATTCTGGTCACTGCTCTACCACTCACTCATGTGCCATGTTAACCTTTCTGGGCAATGGTGTGCGGGAGCCAGCTTGCACCAGCTTATAGGAGCCAACTGCCAACTTTTCAAGGTTTTTTTGTGACCCTGTTCTTAAATACAGCCATCATGAAAAATCAAGTTTCATAAACTTACATATAACTTATATATATACCAAAAACAAATTATATGAAAACTCATCACCTACGAACTATTTTAGCATTTTACTATTATCTATGCTCTTGAGGTATTATGTCTAGTACGTGAGTGGTGAGTGGTGGGCTATTGCGCATCTCTTCTCCCCTCTCAACCCAGATCCAGCTGTGAGTCATTTACAAGCACACCACTATGTTCAGGCTGAGTTTTCACAAACATACAAGGTGGACATTAGTTCTGTCCTCTAAGAGTCAAGTGGTCAAATGAAAAAACTGGTGTGAAAGCAGCTTGTCAAGTCTGCCACTGCCTGTCAGCATTTAGCAGGGACCCTATTTCCCAGCCCCCTGAGGAGCAGGCTCTCCTTCCCTGTCTCCAGCACCTCTCTCTTCACTTCCCACCCCTGTCCCTCTGCTCCAGCCACACTGCCATCCCTGCCATTCTTCAAACACACCCAGCCTTTGCACTGGCTGTTCTCTCCTATGGGAATGCTTTTCCCAGAAAGCCACATGGCTAACTTTCTCAGCTTCTTCAAGTCTTTTCTCAGATGTCACCCCTTCAATGAGGACTAACCTGCCTACCATATTTCAATCATAACCCCAACCCTGGCTCACAGGGCCCCTTTTTACCCTGCTCTATTTCATTGCCTATCACCTTATGACACACTATATAATGTACTTATGGCTTATGTTCAATGTTTATTGTCTGTTTCCCCCATTCAATGTCAGTACCCTGTGGGTGGGGATTTTTGTCTGTTTTAATTACTGCCATATCCCAAGCTCTGGTAAATAGTAGGCATTCAAGAAATATATTTGTCAAATAAATGGACATGTCCTGTTCCCTAATTTTTCCTTTATGAATGAGCACACCAAAGTAAACTTAACTTCGCTTTTTACTAAGGTGTATCTGAGAGCTGCCTGTGTACACACCAGCACACAGATTTGCACACCAGGTGTGTCCATACCTCGGGGCACACTCCCCTCAAACTCCCCCACACTTGAGCACATTCTCTGCCCCAGCACTGTGACCTTCCTTCTGCTTCCCATCACCCATAGCCTGTGCTGTTTGCACTTCCTGCATAAAATTCGTGTTTTTTTTCACACTTTTCTGAAGCTCATTTTCACCTCTTGATTCTTCTGAATCAGCTAGAATTAGTGTTTGGGAGCTGGTACCTCTTTAGTGAAAAAAATCGCACCAGAGAATGCAATTAAAATTCACGAGAGACATTTATCCATTTCTCATTCTTTTTTCTTTCAGGATCCAAGTCCTCCTGTCCACTCCTACAGAATTAGCAGAGCTACTGCAGTAGCTGGGGTCAGCCACAGCCTGAAGGTTGAGTAAACACAGAGCTCTGCACAGAAATTAGGGGCAGGGGTCAGAGCAGGGCCATAGAGGGACTCATCTCTCAGTTATGCAGCAGGATGCAGACTGACCAATGAGGCCTGGGGAAGTGGGCGGTGGAGTGGGAGGTACAGACCATCAGGACTGAAAGGGCTTGCAGAGGCCAGCGAGTCCAATTTTCTCACTGAACAGATGGGGAAACTGAGGACCAAAGCAGAGAGGTGACTTGCCCAATGTCTCAGCAGAAGTCAGTGACTGATTTCTAGACCAGAGTCCTTTCCTTTATGCTCACCGTCAGGAGACATATGCCTTTTTCTGTTCTGCCTCAGCACTGTGCTCATTGCTGGGAAAAAATACAGACATGGGCCCTGAACTTATGAGGCTGATAGTCTAGTGCTGTGGTCAGCAAACTGTGGCTCATGAGCCACATGCGGCTCTTTGGTCCCTTGAGTGTGGCTCTTCCTAAACCTTAGGAGTACCCTAATTAAGTTAATAGCAATGTGTCTACCTATATAGTTTAAGTTTAAAAAATTTGGCTCTCAAAAGAAATTTCAATTGTTGTACTGTTGATATTTGGCTCTGTTGACCAATGAGTTTTCCGACCACTGGTCTAGTGGAATGACCTTGAGTTCACCGCTAGAACTTGTGTATCACAAACAGATAAATTGAGCATTTCCCAGCTTTCATAGCCCAGACTCCATTTCCAGTTATTTTTTGTAAAATATTTTTCTCTCAAAATCAGGATAAAAGAGTTCTTTAACAAAATCTAGACAGCACAGGATCCTTAAGGTCCTTTAGTTTTACTAAATTTTACTGAGTTACTCTGAAAGGCAGTGTTGCCTTAGAAAAAAATGCATAGCCAGGAAGCATATCAAGGTCCCTACCAGGATAAAGTCTGTTCTGAGAGGGACTGAGTGAAGATAAAAATCATGACTTGGAAGTAAAAAGACCAGGAATTGAGACTTGGCCTTCTATGGAGTCTTGGACAAATCCATTTAAGTTTTTTGTGTGCTCAGTTTTCTTTCCTTTAAATTAGGTATTATAATCCCTGCTCTTCCTATTCCATGAGAATAAAGTGAGGCAATAGTTTAGAATCTGCCATAAGTTTGTGTAGCTACAGGTAAACACTCATGAGAATTAGCCTCCTGCACTTGAACAGGTCTTTCAAAGTACCTTTCTATAGATTGCCTGACAAGAGCAAGGTCATGGATAGCCAACTCGTGGTAGAGATGAGAAAACTGGTATTTATTGAGCATCCACTGATACCAGCAGGCATTTTGTTACGCAGACCATTGCCATCATTACCACTGTAATAATATTTATTGAGCTAATCACAGATGTCTAGGACATACACCATTAAAGCATTGATCTCATTTGGCATTCCCAAGAAGCCCATGAGATAGACATTATTATTATTATCCACAGTTTACAATAAGAGGTGGAGGCAGGGCCTGACCCCAGTTCTGACTGGTTCTAAAGCCTGATTTTAAAAAAAATATGTTGTTTTATTATTAGATCAGTTAGAAACTTTACTTCTTTTTTTAAAAAAAATATGTTTTATTGATTTTTTACAGAGAGGAAGGGAGAGGGATAGAGAGTTAGAAACATCGATGAGAGAGAAACATCGACCAGCTGCCTCCTGCACACCCCCCACTGGGGATGTGCCTGCAACCAAGGTACATGCCCTCGACTGGAATCGAACCTGGGACCTTTCAGTCTGCAGGCCGACGCTCTATCCACTGAGCCAAACCGGTTACGGCTAAAGCCTGATTTTTGAACCCTTGAGCATGACTGCCTTTTGCAGTGTTGATTCCACTTACAGCCATTATCTCATTTAAACCCTCCCACAACCTTTGAGAAAAGTACTGTATCATTATAAACTTCTTTTTCCTTTACTGATTACAAAACCAATGCTTAGAGAGATTGAGAAGCTTAGGGTAATGCACTATTGAACTCCTATTTACCGTACAAGACTTATCTCAAGCATTAACTATTTCCAAAGCCTTTCCTGAACACCCAGAAATGACCACTTCCCAACCTTTATACTGCCTTATACCACATGCGTTAATTGCATAGCTTTACTTTATTAATTATGTACTTGTCTCATAAGAATTCCTTGAGGACAGGTACTCATCTTTGTGGACCCTGCCTTTAGTGCAGTGTCCAGTTTATGGGAAGTTTTCAATAAAATTCTTGGACTTCATTCCATAGATGGTGGGGAGACATTGAAAGATTTTGAGATGGCACAATCAAAGCAATGTTTTTCCTTTGGACACATATAGAGGGTGGACTGGATGAGGAGAGACTGACAGCTGGTAGACATTTAGGAGGCTATTGCATTAGGCTGGGTGAGAAGAATAAGAATTGGAACTAAGTGGCTAACAGTGGAAAGAATGGAAGAAAAGCTGAATACATCAAGGATATAGAGTTAACAGAGGAACAGTGGTGTTATATCACATGAGCATTTAACAGATGCCAATTGAGCTATTTGCACTCAATGAATATAAGAGAGAAGAGAATAAAAACTGCATGCAGGTTTTTATTGTCTACATTTCCAATGAACAGATGTCATGGAGTGAAAATGAAAATAGGATGTGTGCATATGCTGTCCCCTTGGTGGTTCTGGTTTCTAAGTACCTCCTTCAGTAACAACAGCTCCAAAGCTCCTTTCTAAGCACAAGTTGACCACTTCATCTGATGCTCAACCAAAAGAACTGTAATTTGTTGCATTTATGAGAAAAAAGTCCCTTCTGGATATATAATAAGACAGTGCTATAATATATTTAAGAGGTTGAGTAAGTTTGACTATGGACAATGTTTGCCTTACATTGTACTTATATTACATTACACTTAAAAAAAAACCCTGAGCATCTGTATATGGAACTCCACTGCCATTTAATTTTTTTAAAAGAAGAAAGAGACTGAAAATCTTGAGATATAAATTTTGGTCCCAGTGTGACCTTGGCCAATAAATTGCCCTTCCCTAGGCTTTTATCATAATGATGATAGAATTGAACTATGATTTTTGAAGTCTTAGCTACATATATGTGAGGGTTACATTGGCCTTAGAGACCAACTTGTTCAAGTCCCTATATATCAGTGACTCGGTATAGAAGTAGTCACTTGCCCATGGTTTACCTAGCTAGAAGAGAAAGACTACAAAAATCCAGGCCTACCGACTCCCTGGCCAGCATCTGTGCTCTGACCTCACCTGCAACATTAACCAGCTGTGATTTGTATGCCTCATCTGTGCACTGCAGGAATCCACACATTGCAGACACATTCCAAGGAAGCAGATGCTGTTGTGCAGATGTGTATGCATTTTGAAGACCAAGGACTATGGGAAATCAGGTTGGAGAGAGAAATTTCCTAAAATGGGAGCATCTGGACTGCAGCCTTGGGGGTCCTGCTCTTCTGTAAGCTACTGATATGCAGAGTCAGCAGTGTGGTCATATCACCCTGATGGGTCAGGCTGGGAAGGGTGGTCTGTGGGTTTGGGCTGCGCTGAAAAGGATTCTTGTGAACTGGAGGGTTCTTTAAACCCACTTAAAAGTCTACCAAGGCAATTTAGTCACAGAGTGATAAAGCCTCAAAACAGGGCATATTATATGAGCATTTAACATCTCTGGATAGAAATCATCAAATGGAAATCAGTGATATTTAAAAAGGACAGCAGTGGCATGATATATTTACAAGTTTTCTTTAAATGACATGTCACTAAGGCATCCCCAGCAGACTGTAGGCTCTTAATGGAGTGCTTATGGCCATGGAACCTTGAGAAGTGGCCATCATAACATATCATTACTGGTTTCTGGCATTATTCTAACCAGAAAATTAAGGGCTTATCTAGAAAATTCTGGCAAGGAGAATTAGGATTAGAATTCTGGAATTTAAGGGACTTTAATGAACATCTCATCTCACCTCTTTATGGACCAGATGAAAAAAACAGAATTTTGGAGAGGATGTTGAATTATCCAGGGGTGGTGTGGCATGCTCATACTCATGCAGATGGAAAGCGAAGAGCCTCCCTCTCATTAAGTAGCCAGGAAAGACACATATTCTGGGGTCGAAGGTGGTAGGGCAATTAGAAGAAGTGAATGGGTTTCAACTATATGTAGAAGGCTTTTGGGTTTGGGAGTTCAGAGGCCAGAGTACTAGTCTTGTTCCTGAATTATGAGCTCCAGTCACCTCTTCTATCCGACAGGAACGTAAGTAACAGTCAAGTTATAATTCCTGATAGGTGTGAACTTCAAGGTGACCAAGGAGGATGAGTGAGCAGAGTGAGCTTCAGAGCCACCTTCACTCTGAGCAGCCCCACTTCTGTTTTCTCTATTGGCTGACTAGAAGATTTCTTAGAAGAAAACGTTCATTGGGACATAATACTTGAAACACAACAAATTTTGTGTGGGACTAGATGAGTATGCAGAGGGCCTCAGCAGCCTGATATTCTGTGAGTTCTTGACTCCAGGAGAGGAACTGTGCAAGGCATGTGTGGTCAAGGGCACAGGACCTGTCTCCATATGAGCACCAGTTGTCAGCTGACCAGGGCACAGTGTCCTGCAAAGGAAGGCCTGCTCAGGCCTCATGGCTGCTGGAGCCTCTGCAGGGAGGCTAATGCTGGTGCTGGTTGGCATTCTAGAAGAAGGGAGTAAGCTGGACAAGCTCAAGTAAAGAAATGCGTCTTGCCCTCTCTGCCCAAGGTGTTAATTCCTTCCTCCAAAGATTTTGGCAAAATGTGTCTGGGGCAGAGCTACTAGAACAGCAGGGCACTTCAGGTAGGCAGCTCAGGTTCTGCATTGTCTCAAGCAGACTGATCTTTGGTTATAAGTCTGATTTTGGAGCAAAGTGAGTATTATAAGATTTTCTTGTCCACTCCCAATCATTTGGAAATTAATGGCAGATACGGGACTAGAACAGGCATTTTCTGAAACCAAGGCAAGAACTTAAAACTATGCTCTCCTTCCAAAAGGTTTAGTTCCATCTCCTTGGGCTTTCAGAAAGCTGTTTCACCTGCCTGGATGGAAACCATTAATCAATTTCCAACATATTCTTCAGCCAGAAAGGTCAAGCTTTGGGTAGAAATGTATTCCAGTGTCCTTAATTCAGTGTCAGAAAGGTCTTCAGATTCTACTGTTGCCCTTGAACAGTAAGCACCTTGTCATTTTTTTCCCACTACAAAACGCAGCTGATGTCAGCTCCTTAATCTCCTTTGCCAGGAGACTGAATTTATTTGGGGCAAAGGAATAAGTTAAATCCTCTATTGTGTGTTTTTCATCTTCATAAAGGAGTCCTAACAAGGTCAAACCTGGCATCTGTCTGAATAAGAGGAAAACTTGTGACAAATGATTGTTCAATGCATATGAACTGAGAGAGAGTCAATTCTAAGGGTAGAGAGGGGGCGGGGATAATGAAAATAAGCCATTGTTGCAGCTAAAGAAAAAAAATCTGTAAATTTATGGTCGTGAGGCTTCAGCTACCGATAAAATCAAGTGTTCTCACTGAGAAAATTTCTAGATGGTTGACATGTTTGAAAGTAGAGGAAAGAAGCAGTTGGGAAGCTCACATCTAGCCTTGTCTGAATCTATGGAGTGTACTGTCTTATTTAGCCAATGTTTGGTCACTTTCCTTCTGGTGAAGTCCACATATTCAAGACTAACTTGGTTTTATGACCAGTATTAGTTGGGGAATTGGGCTGGGGGATTCTGCTAACCTAATGCCCCTACCCATAATCTATCTTCTCTTAGGGTTTGGTTCTGGCAGAGGCTAGATTATATCCTATAGGATATAATTGTCCAGCTTGTCAGAAATTTCAATTTGGGATGATGCATGATTAGGGTCTTGGTGAACAACCCCTGCCTGAGAGGTTGGCTCCACTTGTCAGCCTCTCATTGTCATTACTTTTTCCCATCTTGTGCAGTGGCTATTTTCTGGGCTCATCTTCCTTTGAAAGGGGCCAGATCTTTTGTATCCCTAAATTCTCATAGTCCCTAGCACAAAACATTCAAAGAGGGGCAGCATTCCCTAGAGCAATGGTTTTTAAATGAGGAGATTTTGCCTCTCTGGGGGTATTGGCAAGATCTGGAGACATTTTTGGTGCTCACAACTCAAGAGGGAAGTGCTATTGGCATCTACTGAGTAGAAGCCAGGGATGTTGTTAAAAATTGTATAATTCTCAAAACAGCTTTCCTCAACAACGAATGATCTGGCTCAAAATGTCAATAGTGTGGAAATTTAGAAACTTTGCCATGGAGTACCAATTTGGAAGCTTTTTAAGTCACAAAACCCTTGTTGCAAGTAATATTTTTTGATGCAAATCCAACATAAATGATAAGCAACATCCAGCAATTAAAATGAGTTTAAGCAGGGTAGGAGTTCACAGCCCTACTTACCAGGCTTCCTCTGCCTCTAGTGGCTTTGTAACCCCCTGCAGTATCCTGGGGCTCAGTGGGTCACAGCTTGTATAGTCAAAAAAGCATGGGAATGACAGTCGCAAGACATGGGTTTAGATCCTTGTTTTGCCACTTTCTAGCTATACAACTTTGGGTGAGTTGCTTTACCTTCTTGGATTTTTTCTTGGCCTTTTAAATGGGATAGTAGTACCTGCCTCATAGGATTGTTTTAAAGATTGAATAAGATTATAAGTGTAGGAGGGAACCGAAGATGGCGGCATAGATTAACGCCGGAGATTGCTGCCTTAAACAACCAATTCAAATTAAGCCTGAAAAAGGGAACGGACAACATTCAGAACCACAGGAGGGCTGGCTGAGTGGAAATTCTACAACTAGGAGTAAAGAGAATATCATATCCAGACTCAGAGGAGGCGCAGTGCTGAAGTGAAATTCTCA
>NW_006292344.1:397248-397600 GCF_000327345.1 Myotis davidii
CGGGGGGCGCGGTTGTGTTTACAATCGGGAGGGAGCTTCAGACTCTGAGCTCCAGATCCGGGTGAGTCGCTAGGGACGCAGACTCAAACGGGAGAGGCGGGACTGTCTGGCCTCGGTCGGAACTCGAGGGCAGCTTTCTCTCCGAGGTTTGCAGCGGTTGCTGGGACTCTGTGAGGCAGAGTCCCTAGGGACGGAACTGAGAGCCGCCATAACTGCCCCCCCCCCCCAGACCCCCAGGGACCCGCCCCGCCCAAGCCCTGCTCCGCAGAGCCACCTGCTGGATAGCGCAGGCAATTGCTAGATTAGCACCGCCCTAGAGATCCAGCACAGAAGTCCTCCCACTGCACACACA
>NW_006292344.1:398656-399394 GCF_000327345.1 Myotis davidii
GAGGAAAAAGAAAAGGAACTCTCACCATTTGCCACAGCATGAATGGAACTGGAGAGCAGATAAATACCACATGATCCCACTCATTTGTGGAATTATAAGGAACAACATAAACTGATGAACAAGGACTGATCCAGGACGGAGAGGTATTGATTGGACTGTCGGGCTTAGGAGGGAGGGTAGGGGAGGGTGGGGGTAAGGGGGAAAGAGCAACCAAAGGACTTATATGCAAGCATATAGGCCTAACCAATGGACACAGACAACAGGGGGGTGAGGGCATGGTGGGGGGAATAGGGAAACACATGGGGATAAGGACACATATGTAATATCTTAATCAATAAAAAATTTAAAAAAAGATTATAAGTGTAAAAGCACCTTGCAAACTCACTACTTTGTTGTTGATCAAACATTCTGGCTAATACAAGGCTAACTCTTGTTGAAATATTGGCTGTGGAAAAATGAGTCTATAATAATCCTAACAATATGCAAAGTCTGCTCTAGAGTTGTTTGATGAGAACCTCTTCCAGGAAGTCAGAGAAAGTTTAGAAAGCAGGTTCTCATCTTTTCAAATTAGACACAACCTTAAACTCAATCTCTCAGAAGTACTCCAATCATATATTTTTTCATTTAAATTAAAAAAGAATGAGAGAAAGGAAGAAATAAAGAAAGAAAAAAGAAAGAAAGAAAGGAAGGAAGAAAGGAAGAAAGAAAGAAAGAAAGAAAGAAAGAAAGAAAGAAAGA
>NW_006292344.1:399443-413050 GCF_000327345.1 Myotis davidii
AACCTTTCTTAGCCCCACTTTTAAAGAGCAGCTTCCCATCCATGGTCTTGTTTGTGGGCTTTCTCTGAATTCCAGGGAATATTGTGTTGATTATTTCCTGCCCTTCATCCATGTGTTTTTTCTTTACATTCCCCTCTGATAGTGACCCCCACCCTTGCCTATACCCTTTGCTGATAAAATACAAACTTCTTAGCATCACATTCAAGGCCTCTCAGAATCTCTCCCCAATCTAACCTTCCAATCTCACCTCCTACTGTCTGCTACTGGATGTCCTACACTCCTCAAAACACTTGATCATTACTTAGGGAACTAGGCAATGCTTTCTAGTGCCTCAGATTTTGACACACTTACAGATGTGTTTCAGTCTGATTAATGCTTATGCTGGGGTCCCTCCCCTTTTCTGCTTTTGTGAATTAAAAGTGACCTTGGAGTAGAGGCTAATGAAAACATTAAAGACTTTGAGAACAGAAATAAAAAGAGGAAGCTGTGTTTGGCTGAGTTACACTTTGCCAGCCTCAGTTTTCCTCTTGGTCCTTTCTCAGTTTATGTACTCAGCCTGCACCTAGCATGCCACTCACACCTTCATTCATGTTGTAACCTTTTGTGTCTCCTTCACTGGACTACCAGCATGGGAGTAAGCACAGCATCTAATTCATCTAGGCTTCCCTAACTCCCAGCAGATTCCCCAATAGACATCCTGGCCCAGTTAGGGAATATCAGGGGTCTCACCTTCACAAAGTCATATTCACAAAGATAGGAGGATTCCAAGTTGAAGTGCATGAAGTAAAGCTTGATCCGAAATCCTTCTGGAACAGTGATATTCCAAGTCACTCTCGAATCACTCGGGTAGGAGTCTGGATAGCCAGGCGACTGAATCTGGCCAAACATATTGTTAAGCTCCACAGTGTGGGCCAAAGCCTTCCACAAGGAGAAGCACAAAGCATGATAAAGAGGGAGCCACCTAAAAGACAAAAATGGATCACCTTACATTCAGGTACCCAGTTCCTCACCATTTAACTAAGTCAGCAGCCCAGAGATCAAGTTCTCAGCATATCTCAGCCACTGACTTCTGCCTTTACTCCTCCCCTGTGGGCCTTGCTTACCCAGTCTAGAATACAGAAAATGGTAACTCAGTGATTTCTAAAGTTTCTGTCAGTTGTGCTCTTTTGAAGATTTGATAATACTATTAAACTTTCCCAGCAAATACCACATTTGGGACTCTGACACATACCATTTTTCTGTTGAAAATGTAAATTTCATAATCAGGTAAAAGTTGTTATCATTTCTTCAGCTCAACTTCATTTAAGAATTATAACCCCTTCTGTTTTCTAAAAAGTAATAGTAACATAGTAATCTTGGGATGAGATTTGTACTCAATGATGCAGTACCTTACACAAATTTAACAAAATTAATCAAGGTATGCAAATTTTTGAATTAAGAAAAACTCAGTAAAACAAAATTTTTCCTTCTTAGTAAGTGTTCTTATAAAATGATCAAAACCTTACAACTTATTTCCATCTGTAGGAATAAAAAAGAATGAGCTATTAAAAGAATTGGATAAAGGGCAAGGAAAACTCAATAAAACTTACAGAACACACCCAATGTGACTGATGCAATAGAGGCAGAATGTTCAAGGCTCATCAAAGCCCTAATGGTCAATATACACCACACCAAGCATCTAATAGATTGACCCCTCCCCTATCCAAGCAAGACCCAAGGACCTTGAATTCAAACATCCCAAACCTGGCTCATCAACTTTTCCCATAAGTACTATTGCTTCCCAAGGTCAGTTGATGTAAACATTCTTATATGAAATACTGGAGGCCTGGTGCACAAAATTCGTGCATGGGGTGGGTCCCTTAGCCCAGCCTGCACCCTCTCACAATCTGGGACCTCTTGGGGGATGTCCAATTGCCAGTTTAGTCCTGATCCTGCAGGGCCTAAACCACAGTCAGACATCGCTCTCACAATCCGGGACTGCTGGCTCCTAACTGCTGGCCTACCTGCCTGCCTGATCACCCCTAACAACTCTGCCTGCCTGCCTGATGCCCCTAACTGCTCAGCTGCCTGCCTCATCACTCCTAACCACCTCTGCCTGCCTGCCTGATCTTCCCTAACCACTTGCCTTCCTGCCTGATCTCCCCAACCACTCAACTGCCTGCCTGATTGCCCCTAACCACTCACTTGCCTGATCACCCCTAACCACTCAGAATGCTGGCCTGATTGCCTCTAACTGCTTGCCTACCTGCTTGATGGTTCCTAACCACCTCTGCCTCGGCCATTGCTGCAGCAGCTTCATCCAGAAGGACATCTGGAATGACGTCTGGAATGTCGTTTGGCTGTCCAGTCTAATTAGCATATTATACTTTTATTATTATAGATTGTTATTGCATCCTAAATGGTCTCCCTGCCTCCACTTTATACTATTCAGCAATCTTCCTTCAAGGTTGATTTACTAATACACAGATGTGACCATGCTACTCCACTGTGCCTGCAGGGTAAAGCATCTGCTCCCGGGTTGGTTGATGATTCCTTTTTGATCTAGTGCTGATCTGCCTGTCTACCTTCATCTCAGTGCCAGCCATACTTTGGCATGCCATGCCCACCCATAACTCAGCCTTCTTCCACATGCCATAATCATTCCCACCTAATTGTCTTATTTCTACCCCATCATCCAGTTTAAAGCTTCTGATGCTATGGAGTATCTTTTACTCAATTGAGCACATATCACACTGCACTCCTTTAGGGGAACAGCCCCTGAAGTTCGATGTATTGGGGTTCAAATCCCAATTTTTCTGCTTATTGGCCATGAAAGCTTGGGTAATTAGTCTCTCTGAGCTCCAGTTTCCTCATATAAAAATGGGATTATCTCTAATTAAAAAACTCACATGAGCATTCAAGGTTATGTATATAAAGGACCTAGTGTAGAGCCTAATATATAATCAGTGATGATTGAATGAGTGAATGGATGAATGAAATGGGGCCACAGTCTCATACAGCCCCCAAAGTCAATTCTGGGAAATTATACCAGCATTTTAGGATTAATAGTTATATCTTTGCTAGTCAAGAAACTTTTTCCCAACCCTCTGTCCCACAAGTACAGATGCATATATGTGTATATGTGCATATGCATGAATTTTTGAATCTATATACATAGCTTTCTCATAATATTTACATAAAAGATAAATAGGTAAGTGCAAATAGGCCTAGAAGGATATCAGGGTACTGACAGTGGTTATAACTGAAGTGGAATATGAGTGTTTTTAATTTTATTTTTGTGTATACAAAATGTGCAAATTTGTCTAGAAGGACCTGTACTAGTTTTTCAATAAAAAGAAAGCAATAAAATTACTTAAATTTTTTCCAAGGCCCGTATAATAGCAACATGTGAAATGCAACTAAGGAAGCAAATTGTTTTAATCCAATTGCCAGGGTCAATATTTTTTTAAACCAATCTGTTGGAGGAAGGGACACAGAGGCAGAGAGAAGGGAAGGCATAAGTCCAAGTCTCTAGTGAATTCATAGGAAAGCTGAGTCCAGAAACTCTCACTCACATGGCCCAAGCAGCCCTACATTCAAGGGAGGAAATATACCCATGTCAGCAGGCAGGGAGTTCTGCTACAGTGCTGCTTGGGGAGGGGAGAGTGCTGGTCCTGGGGCAGAAAAACTAGGTTCCAGTTCAGACTTTTACTTCATTTATCTGAACCATCTTGGGAAAGTCATGTTAGGTTTCTGTCTCTTCATCCATTTGGTGATAATAATGACTTCCTACAGGACTGCTCTCGGAAAAAGGCAGTTGGAAAGTGCTTTGTTAACTGCCCAGCCCTCGGCAAACATTAGTTATGATTACTCCATCATGCTGCTTCCCAAAAAAACAGGGGGGTTAGGAGTGACGGTTGGCTCCCAAATCGGACTTCCCTGTAATAGCGACATCCAGATTGAGCAAGGCTCAAAGGTCAACTTTCTCCATGGCTGCTTTTTCCAGACCACATGGAGGAGACTCAGCCTCCTACTGCAGGGCTGTCAAGGGCCGGCTGCTGACAGCCCAGAAGCCCAGGACCATGTGGGGTAGACAACTGTTTAGTGTGGGAGGATGGCCTACGAAGCTTTCTGTTCTATTCTGTTTGCATCTCAAAACAGTCGAACATATGAAACAAATATCTCCTTGCACATAATGGGCTTGAGCATATGCTTGCTTGCTTTAGGGGCTGCAAATCAGAGGATATAAGTGTCGGCTTTCATTCCCCATCACACTCTCTGACTGTTTTTGGCTTCTTATACACCAGGCACCGGCTGTACAATTCCTGACACCTGCTATCTATATTCTAGCTAATCAAAAAAATTGAGCTACATTTGCTTGAAATGTCAAAAATAATGTCAAAAACTGGGATTTCAGAGGCTCCAGTGTGGGAACAGGCCATCAGGAAGGATAAAAATGCCTGCGTAGATCAGTGATTATGCAATGAGTAGTAATTTCTATCCTCTCCATTCACTCCCCTCACTTCAACCCGCACTACATCCAGATTGTCTCTGAGTAGAAGAGTTGAAAGGGACTGCATAGATCCCTTTGACAACACTCTTAGTTGACGGGTGATGAAAAGGATACCCCAAGAGGTGACATGTCATAGCCAATACCATATGGCGAATTAGCTTCAACAGAAGAAGGGAATAACCGAAGCTCACAGAGGAAGCTGGGTCCATGCCCATATGCCCAGGCATCTGGCCAAAGCAATTAATCCTGTGAAAAATAATTCAAAAACCCATGGCTTTATGTGAAAAATTTTGAAAAAGATACTAATACCAAAGCCCCTCCCCCAACAGATTCTAGTTTAATTGGTCTGGAGTGCGGGCCAGTCCTCAGCACTTTGAAGCATTACAGATGATGCTAATGTGCAGGAGGACTGGGAGATGCCTGTATAGAATGTTACTTGGTTGAGAGTCTGGTAGAATATGGTAGAAAAAAATCCAAGTCCTGGAGTTGAAGTCCAAAGACCCAAGTTTAAGTCTGAGCTTTCCAAATCATCCATGTGGCTTTGGGTAAATTGTTAACTGCTTTTATCGTCACTTTTTCATAAATCCTTACCTTATTCCAAATCTGGAAACCAGAAGAGACAGTGCCCATGAAACGGTTTTGTAAACTCTGAAGTGCCCTTCTATAGGAGGAAAGATTCTTGGAAAACTTCTAGTGGAGCACTTTTCTGTAGTATTTGTGCTATTTAACAACTGAATGCAATTCAGCCAATATTTATTGAATGCCTAACAGATAAGGAAACAGATATCATGCTAGACACTGGGCATACAATTACGAAAAGATTCCGTATCTTAGGAGACAGTCAATCTTGGAAGAGGAGGTGGGCATTTAAACAAGGAGATGTACAAAGACAAGAAGAGATGTAGTCCCAGAGGACAGAGGATGCTTATTCTGGGGATGTTTGCTAGGGAAGAGGAGGTGATGTTTGAATTGGCTGGAGCAATCGGGTCCCCTAGGTAGAAAATAAGGGGAAAGGATGTTCTGGGTTAAGGAATGGGTAAACGCAAAGACACAGAACTTGTTCATCAGCCCTGTAGTTTGGTATGACTGGGGCACTGGGGGTAGGGTGAGATTCAAACAGTGACAGATCAATCAAATTGTCATTGCATGTAGATGGCATACATTTCATCTCTTTTAGGAGAAAGGAATATGAAGTTAGATGGCAGATCTAAAATTACAATGGATTTAAAAAGAGCAGAATGTTCTTTTAAAAGAATTAACCTTAAAGACCCGATTACCTCTCTGAACCACAGGTAATCTGAGTTCAAAGAGTTAACAGTCTGAAGACCCTCATTGATCCCACACCCAGAAAAGTTGCTAGGTGACTTTGCAAAAGAGAAACAAACAGAACCCCCTTTTTCAATGGAGAAGAAAATTAATGGGAAAAGAGGGGTTTAGGGACTTAACATCTGCAGTGTTTTTCTTTCCTTTCTTCTTCTTCCTTTTTTAAAAATTCTTAACAGCATTAACACTTATAAGTAGTAAAAACTATTACGGTGGTAAGGTTTTGAGACTTGCAGAGGAAAACTTACAAGGAATGTATGGTAGGAAGGATCAAGTAACTCAAACTATAGCTGAAGAATAGGGAATGTTGAAGAGCATAAAAACAATTAGAATTTAAAGTCCTTGATTCAGAACCAAAGGTTCCTTTTAAAAAAATAAAATTGTGGTATCCTGTAAGAGCCATTTGGTGCTATTGGTATTCTGATTCATACCACCAGCTGCCTCTGATTTCAGTCAGAAATTCATAAATTTATAGAAAACTGTAAAACGGGGACAGGTTTTTAGTTTTCTAAATTGAGATTTTAACTGGCCAACTTCTGAGGGTTTAAGAAACCACAGAGCTGAGCTGTGTGGGAAGCTGGTTTCTTTTCCGGTCAGAACAAATAAACACACAAACACATATCTAACTCACAAAGTGTTGGGAGAGGTAAACCAATGTTCTTTGCAGAGGAGGAAAACAAAAAACTGAGCCTGTGGGCAGCAGGAGGAAAGTCTCATTCGCCAGCAGGCAGCACCCTACACTGGCAGAAGGGGAATCTGAGCCTTCAGCAGCCCTGGGCAGTATTTGCACAAAGTCTCCCGTTTCAAGTTGCATGTCTCCGGAGTCCCAGGAAGGCGCCCAGCTCAGTCTCCCTCTCAGAGCCCCAAGGATTGATAAGAAACCCTTTGTACCACCCATAGGACACAAAGGTGAGTCAGCCCAGAGACAAGGTCAGACCCTGCGGGGCTATTTGACACCCGGTCCCTGAAGGGACAGCCTTGCCCATTCCTACCCTGGCACTCACCTCATTTTCTTGCCTTGGGTTCTCCTGGCTGCCTGGCCTTGGTCCTCCCCGGCCTGAGTTGTCTGTGAGCTCGTCCCCGATGTGGTGTCAGCGATGCCTTATCTTTGTTCTGAGGTCCCTGTGTGTCTCTGGAATTGGCTGGCATTCTCCATTCAGGTCACGCCTTCCCCTGCCTGCAACAGATCCCCTCTCCCCCTCTCTCCCTCTGCCTCTCTCTCTCTCTCTCTTTCTCTCTCTCTCTCTCTCTCTCCTCCCTCTTACACACACTCAGAGGAACCTGACAGAACAGAATCTGTCTTCCTGAAGAGATCTGCTCCTCCAGTTCCCTCCTTTATCCTGTTTGGCTGGCTCCAGTCCCTGAGAGAAAATAACTGAGTGGCTCAAATAGGTATTTGTGTCACCGTGTGTGTGTGTGTGTGTGTGTGTGTGTGTGTGTGTGTGTGTGTGTTACTGTGTGACTGTGTGTGAGTGTAGAGGGCGGAGGGGGGCAAAGTCTAATTTCTCTTCACTCTCCCTTGCCAGATGGCTATAGTTTTCTGCTCTTTTTCAGGACATTGGCAAAAGGACACCAACTAAACAGAAATAACCAACCAAGAAGGCAGTTCTAACATTGACACTGAGAAAGAAAATAGATCCCTGGTCCCCAGGTCTGTGGGCAAACAGCACAGGTTTTCCTGTGAGCACAGCCGCTGGCCGGGAATGTTTGGGAGCAGAGGCCCTGCAGTTGGCTCGGTGTTCCCACTGAAACACAGAACTTGTGCTGTTTACCTACTCAGAGGGTGCGGAGGTCTAACAACCAGAGAAGATGCTTCACAGTCAGAAAGTCCTGCACACCGGTGTAGGAAGAGCCACGCCTGTATATGTGTCCATATGCAGGTTTGTGGAGAAATCAGCACCAGATCTAAGCTGTGCTGAATAATAAGTAAAGTAACTCCCTTCACAACAATGACAACCAAATGGGCATAAAAAAGAGATTTTTACTGAGAACCTTTTCTGCATTAGGTAGAGTCACACACAGATGTCATCTTAGTTACTCCCACCAACTTGTGAGGATCATACCGTTATACTCATTTTACAAATGGGAAAACTGAGGCTCAGAGAGGCTGCATGACTTGCCAAAATTGCCCAGCCGTTAGTTACTTCTTACTGCTACTACCACTAATAGTTATGTGTCAGACCCTGTCTAATAATGTGTTAATTCCCTCCAATCATCTTTGTACCTCAGCTAGGTGGGTAGTAATAGTGTCACCATTTTACAGGTGTTGACACTGCCCAGAGAGGGTAAGCAACTTATCCAAGGTCACACAGCTAGAAAGTAATGAGGAAAGAAATCTGAGCTCTAACTTATTATATTGTACTGCTTCTCAGTAATGTATTATAAATGCATGTGACAATTCAAGTACACACAACATTCAAAGAGAAACTCAATTTGAAGCTTTTTAAAAACAGTGCTAGACTCAGAACTTATATCTAAGCCAGCTGTGCACTTTAGGTCCAATACTTAACATCTTCAATTCTGTTTTCTTACCTAGAAAATGGTGTTGCAATGAAACTTAAGTGGGATTATATTTATGGAGGGCTTTTTTTAGCTATCCAGTGGTGTACCTGAGAAAGGGCTACCACCGTTTCTATTCAGGGGGGCACATTCATGCACTCCCAACTTTGCTTTGGCACAGTTTAGGGAACGATGGCTTGAATCTCACTGAAATTCTCCTTGCTCCATTTTCTCTCTAGTTTCTCTATTTTAACACTTTCAAATGCCAGCCTTGCCAAGTCCAGCCTCATTAAGAGGTTGTGGTCAATAATGTGGGTGCAAGTACATGGGATGAGAGAATAGGTTTATCTTCAGGCACTGTTTCAACGAAATGTTGCTTTGTGTTTCAGGCATAATAGAAACAACCCCTTAAAAGTCCCATTAAGAAGACTCACAGGCTCCTTGGACATCAAATAACTCTCACAAAACAACATTTAAATGATTTAAGTGTAAATGAAGCAGAAACACATGGACTACATTTCTCTTGGAATACACAAGGGTTTTAAAACTGGAGCAGAAAGAATTTGGCGCAAGGCACACTGCGCTGTGCAGAGGGCCCTGCCCATTAAAGACATTCCCTCCATTCACGCTGCAGCTGAGCAGGCCCTCTCCTAATTTAGGGAACATACAGAGAAATGCAGTCATTTGTCCTGGGCGTGAAGGGGACAGCTTGGGAGAGAAAGCCATCAGCTTCTCCTCTTAAAGTGTCATAGAGCAATTGAGCCTCCTGGAATGGTTTCCTGGCCATGATTTTTCAAGACTGCCAGCGTTCAATGGGAGGCATTTGAAATAAGTTCTAAGCCAAAGTTCTGCCAATATACAGCAGATCTGATGTGTGCCTCCCTGGGAGTGAGCCAAGGCTCTGATGGAGTCTGTGTGAAAGCAAGAATGTTGTGGCTCAGGAGTGATCTGGGTGGGCTACAAGAAAGCTTCCCATTGGGTTGGACTACATTGGTGATACTGTATTGTCTTGTGTTTTCGATAAAAAACCTCTGCGGTGTCATGAATAGATGGAGGAGTGGGAACAATGGAAGGGAAGTGGTCTGGAAGTAGGCTCAATATGGGTAGGCTAACTTGTATGTGACCTTGGGTGGGTTGTTGACTATGGGAGGGAGGCATCAGTTTGCTCCACTGTGAAATCAGGGAGTTGGACTCTGCTGAGATCATGAACACATACACATGTGGGCTGGAGGACTATTGTAGCTAAGAATATCTAAGAAACTGATAAATAGCCCCAAAGATCACATCTTAGAATTAAAATTTGGGTTATTCAGCACATTGATTTATAGTAAGTCAGGTGGATTACTAATGACCTATAAAGCTAGTCAAAGAGTCCAAAGTGGTCCTCTAATCTTGACACTGGTTTTACCTGTTGCCATAATAGCATCCCATTGATTAGGATTCAAACATAAGTATTCAGAACAATAATTTTTAAGAAGCTTCAACTAGCTTTTTTTTTTTTAAATCTATTTTATTGATTTTTTACAGAGAGGAAGGGAGAGAGATAGAGAGTTAGAAACATCGATGAGAGAGAAACATCGATCAGCTGCCTCCTGCACATCTCCTACTGGGGATGTGCCCGCAACCCAGGCACATGCCCTTGACCGGAATCGAACCTGGGACCTTTCAGTCCGCAGGCTGACGCTCTATCCACTGAGCCAAACCGGTTCCGGCGACTAGCTTTTTTTTTTAAGTTTCACTAAAAAGTTTAAAATATGCATACAAAGAACTAATAGTGTGTTATTTAGGATCATAAAATTATAGAATGGCAGATGTGGGCTCAATACCCCCAGGTTATAGTCAGGGTAAAGGAGCAAAAAACTACCACAAAGAGGGTAAGTGCCACAACATTCCTACCACTAGAAAGGACTTAGTTTACATGTTCTACTGAAGTATTTATTATATGCAACTCCTAAGATGGAACCTTCTGGAATTCCATGAATGTGTTAGAAAATGTAAGGAATTTGGGCAATGGGTTTTTGTTGGCAAAGTCTGAAATCCAAGCTTCCTAAGAATATCCAAGAAACTGATAAATAGCTCCAAAGATCACAACTTAGAATTAAAATTTGGGTTATTCAACACAATGACTTATAGTATGCTGAAAGCCATTACTTCAGAGCCTACCAGACTATCAGAATCATCTGGGGAACTTAAAAAAATGCCAATACATTATTATAAGTAATATTCCTATCTTTTTACAGATGTTGACATAGGTTCAGAGAGACTAAGTGTGTCAGCAAGAGGACAACCAATATTTACAGCCCAGGCCTCCTGACCCCAAATTCAGGACACTTTCCTCTCATCTGAGAATTCCTGATCCTGCCTGTGGACTTTGAACACCCATGAGCTTGTCATGTACTGGGAGGAATTCAGGGAAGGAAAAAATAGTTTCTACTAAATAAATAAACTGTTAAGCTCTTTTATAGGCTGAATTGTGTCCTCCAAAATGCATGTGTTGAAGCAAGCCCTAATCCCCAGTATCTCAGAGCATGACTATTTAGAAATAGGGTCTTTTAAGAGGTGATTAAGTTGAAATGGGGTGTCGGGGTGCGACCTAATCTAATGTAATTGTTGTCCTTATTAGAAGACATTAGGACACAGACAGAAAAGAAAAAAAAACATGTGAGGAGACAGCAAGACGGTGGCCATCTGTGAGCCAAGGAAAGATGGCTCAAAGGAACACCTTAATCTTGAACTTCTTTAAAACACCTTCCCACACCTTGATCTTGAACTTCTAGTCTCCAAAACTGTGAGAAAATAAAAATAAATTTCTGCTGTTTGAGCTGCCCATCTGCAGTATTTTATTATGGAAGCTTTAGCAAACTAATACAGGTTCTCTTACAGAAGATTCCCCCAAAGCATGAGAGACATACTACCAGTGGTGTCAAGCTGATTGCAGGTGCCAAATACTTGGAATTAATAAACACTGGGTCAGTAACAATTTCATTTGGTAGGTAAAAAGAGAAACTTTGACTAATGCTGAAATATAGAGAATTTAGTTTCTCTATATGGCAAGAAGTGAGGAGGTAGGTAGTTCTGGGGCAGCTACTCAACATTGTTTTCTTTCTTTTTGCTCTGCCAGCTGTAGGAATTGGGCTTTTATTGTCATGCTTGTTACCTCATGGTTACAAAATGGCTGCAGTGACTCCAGATGTTGTGTCACTATCTAAGCAGAAAAGAAGAAGGAAGAGGGAGAAGTAGCATTGGGGGACTTCTCTTAATGTCTCACAGGCCAGAGCTGGGTCCTGCAGCCACCACTAACTTCAAGGGTTTTACAGCTTACATAGCAAGCAGTCATTAAAGAAGACAAGGGTTAGAGTGGGGATTGTATGAGTTGACTCTCAATGTCTGTCACCATCATATGCCAAAAAGAGTCCTGCCTTTTAAATTTCTCCTTCACTCCTAATATTATAAAAAAGAAAATCTCAAAGTGGTATCATTATACCATGAATTCCATGTTCCCTTTAACAAGGAAAGGCAGGTTTCGGGTTCAGAGTCTTGAGGACGCAATGGTATTCTGCTAGAATTTAACAATTTTTTATTCGTTATCTTTATTTTTATATTTATGGCAGTACCATATTTTCGAATATATGGATTTTAGTTAAAAGATAAATCCAGAGTTGATTGAAATAAAAGTTTTTTAAAAATAATAATTAGACAGCATTTATGCATATGAAAAAAATTGTAAGGTTAAATGGCTACATGTTGGGAGCATGGGTCTAGAGTAGGGGTGGGCAAACATTTTGACTCAAGGGCCACAATGGGTTCTCAAACTGGACTAGAGGGCCGGAACAAAAGCATGGATAGAGTGTTTGTGTGAACTAATATAAATTCAAAGTAAACATCATTACATAAAAGGGTACGGTCTTTTTTTTTCCAATAGTTTTATTCATTTCAAATGGGCCGGAACTGGCCTGTGGGCCGTAGTTTGCCCACGGCTGGTCTAGAGGGTGAAGTCATGGTGGAAGAAGACTGGTCTGTGAGTCAAGCTGCCAGGAATGGAGACCACGTTTTGCCCAAACCCAATGTGAAGCCTTAAGCTTTCTGTCTATCCTCCTGGGTTTGGAGTTTCTAATTTGCAATGGAAATTTGGACTAGGTGTTTTGATTTATCTTTTGAAAGCACATTCCTACTCAAACACTTCATGGCATCTCTGTTTCAGTGTGTGGAACAATATCTGTCATACTACTATTGAGATGAGATTAAAGTTTAGAAGATCTCAAAGTAGTTTTAAAAAGCGGGTGACCGTGGGAGCATACTGAAAGAGGTTAATGGGGGAGGCAGGGGAGTGGGGGAGAATGGAGGACCTATGAAACACTTTCAACAATAAAGTTTTGTTTTGTTTTTTAAAAAGAGGGTGATCTCTAAGATAAAAGAAAAAGGTATACCCAAGAAGAATGCTTCTCTGTTATGACTCATTTTATCCCCAAAATAGCCAGTAAAGGCCATATATTATCATTTCTATTTTACCTACTTGATTAATAATACTGTGATGAGGTAATTTAGTCCCAGAGGTGATATATGCATTGCCCAGGGTTGCACAGAAATTAGATGGTGGGGCTGAGACCATGAACTCAGATTTCCATGCTCGCCTGCTCTTTTAGATAAAGTTGTAGGCCACTCTATTTGAGACTAAATATATATCTATCAACAAGTGAATCTAAAAATCAAGTCAATAAAAAATCTGATGAACAGAATAAACTGGTGAATATAATAGAAGCAAGGGCATAGAAAGGGAGTGGACTGACAATTCTCAGGGGGAAGGGGGTGTGAAGGGTGCGGGAAGAGATTGGACAAAAACCTTACACCTATGGATGAGGACAGTGGTGGGGGGTAAGGGCATGGGGTGAGGTGGGAACCAGGTGGAAGGGAGCTATCGGGGAAAAAAAGAGGAACATCTGTAATAATCTGAACAATAAAGATTTATTAATTTAAAAAAATAGAAGACATGGTAGAATATTTGAATATTCTAGAAAAATATTCCCTAAAATACTGTTTTCTGACTGAACCTTGTTTAGTCAAGACAACAAGTAAAATTTTCAAACACTGAGTTCCTCATTCACATACATAACAAAGCCAATCCTTTCTAAACCAGAAAACGTCCATTTGTTTCCTAAGAGCATGAATCAGAAAGTCTACCCTATAAAGCAGAAGCCTCCTAGAGATGTTAACATAATAAAGGAAACAAAACCCTCAGAGTGGAAGAGGAACTCAGGAAGGAAGTCATCCTCACCCAGGGAGATCAGGTTGCTGT
>NW_006292344.1:413921-425117 GCF_000327345.1 Myotis davidii
CTAGTCCAGTGGTCGGCAAACTCATTAGTCAACAGAGCCAAATATCAACAGTACAACGATTGAAATTTCTTTTGAGAGCCAAATTTTTTAAACTTAAACTATATAGGTAGGTACATTGCTATTAACTTAATTAGGGTACTACTAAGGCTTAGGAAGAGCCACACTCAAAGGGCCAAAAGAGCCGCATGTTGCTCGCAAGCCGCAGTTTGCCAACTACTGACCTAGTCTATAGTATTTTGTTATGGAGGCCCTAGGAAATTAATACACCATACATACCTCTGTTGGATCTGCTCACCTAAATCCATTTTATATCAATTATAGCTACCCATTCCTATTTGGTCTCCTCTCTCCCAGAGGTTACTCAGATGCAAAGGCCACATAGATCAAGTAGATCTTAGTCAACCATGGACAGGGTTGACTAAGCCATAAGAAGCAAATGGAGAACTGGGGTAAGACAGTGTGGATGACAGGACTCAGATCATAAAGAAGTCAGGTTCTCACTTTCCTAACTCCCTATGGCTGTTTCATGACCACTACTTTTCCATCCTCCTTCCAAATTCCCCTACTCTTCTATCACTCTGGCATACCTTACTCATCTCTGTTAATGACCTTCCAACCTCTTGGTCCTATCTTTCATTCTTTTCATTAAAAGTTTAGGGCATAGGACACCATTGCTTACTTTTCCTTTCCAATTCCTCCTGACACCTTGAGTAATGTCATTCCTTGACCTCCTCATCTTCAATGATGACTTCTTCCATTTCACCTTAGCCATATACTATACCCATAGCCATATCCATCTGGGAAATTTTAAGCTCATAGTATACCATCCTCTGACCATCTAGGTTTTCTGCTCCTTCAATAAACCCACATCTAGACTTCAATCTTACCAAGACATCCAGTCATTTGACATTACTCCATTTTCTTCCAGTTGATCAGATCCTCTTGGCTTTACATATTTTCTGAATCCCACAACCAATCACCAGCACTCCTTACTAGATTTTTCTTTCTCTACCTGTTCCTCAACTCTCTTCAGAAGAATGGTTCTTTATCTTTCTGGTAAATCATTGAGAATCTAATGAAAGCTAGATTTTCTTGGTCTGGAACACTTCCAATAAAGTTTCATAGTTTACTCCCTTACCTCCTTCAGTCCTTTCTAAATATGTCACCTTTTCAGTGAGGTCCTACCTGACCACTCTGTTCTACTAATTCTATTCCCACCCACAGCTGCTATAGTCATATCCTGTTTTATTTTTCTTCATCAAACTCATTACCACCTAAGCTACTATTTATTTTAATTATTTAATCAGTTGTTGCTTCCTTTCCAAACCTCAGAATAACTCAATCTCCAAGTCGACAAGGATTTTTGTATTGTTTTGCTTAGTTTGTATTCCTTGTACCAAGAATAGTATGTTTCACTTGCATATAAACATTTGTGAAATGGGCTTTCTTCCAAGAAAAATGTAAATATGCACATGTTCTTAAAACTTGGCATATAATTTCAGTGACTTGATGGCCTTCCTGAGGCCAGAATGCTTAGAAACTCAGCTTTAACCATTCTGAGTATTTCTCATATACTCTACCAGTATAGTTTTAAATACTGTTATGTACTGATCACTTACAAACCTATTTCTTTAACCTAAAATCTCCCCATAGTTCCTCACCCAAAAATCAAATGTCTATTCCCATCCCCATCTGAAGGTTATAATAAACAGAGGTCATTATCTTTTCATTCCCAAGTTGCTCATTTTCCTATACCAACTCTGTCTATGAATCACCATCAAGTCAGAAACTAAAGCCAGATATTTGACTGTCATCTTGATTAATGTTTTCTCTTTCTTCTCATATGCCATCAATCAGTGTCCTATTGTTTACATATAAGTATCAATCAAATCCATTGTCATGCATATCTTCCATTCCCCTTGCCCTTGCATTAGTGGAGGACTTCACTAGCTCTCACTGGATCATTTCAACAACCTCTTAGTATCAATACCTTTAGTCCCACTCTAATAAAAATACAAGTCTGATTAGTTCTTTCTCTTTGGCAAACTTTCCAAAGTGCTCATTTGCTTATAGAATAAAATAGAAATGTCTCAGAATAGCATTTGAATTCTAACTCATGTTGACATGAGACTGAAGTAGCCTGCAATGCTGAGCCAACATTTGGAGAACAGCTGTCCTGAAGAGTTTCATGGTGCCATGGACAACTTTGTATTAATAAAAAAACAAAACAAAACAAAAACAATAAAAAAACACCGACAAAACTATTGTGTGAAGCCACTGAGCTTTTGGTATTGTTTGTTACTGCAGATAACCTAGCCTATCCTGACCGACACACTACTGTGATATGAGACTGCTCTTTTACCTCTATATTCTCCCCCACAACTGGCACACTTTGACATACTCACACTTTAATGTGTAGAGCTGGTATCAAATTTGTTGTGTATTCCAGATTCCATCATGCTCCCTCATACCTGCATGCACTTACATACTTGGTCCTCTTGATCTTTAATGGTATCCTCTTCCTCATCTGTCAGTAGAACTTCCTTTTATTTATTTTGTATTTTATTTATTTTTTAAATTATTAGTTTACTAACAATGCATTTTTCTATAATGGATTCTGATGCAATTATTAAAGGGGAGTTGTTTTTCCCATGTTTTTTTTTTAAAAATAAAATCTTTATTGTTCAGATTATTACAGTTGTTCCTCTTTCCCCTCCACCCCCATAGCTTCCCTCCACTAGGTTCCCATCCCACCCTCTGCCCTTACCCCCCACCTCTGTCCTCATCCATAGGTGTACGATTTTTGTCCACTCTCTTCCCCACACCCCTTTCCCCCAGAGAATAGTCAGTCCACTCCCTGATTCTGTTATATTCACCAGTTTATTCTGTTCATCAGATTTGTTATTTACTTGATTTTTAGATTCACTTGTTTTTTTTTTTTGTTTGCTTTTTTGAGGTTTATTTTATTTTTTAAATATATTTTATTGATTTTTTACAGAGAGGAAGGGAGAGGGATAGAGAGTTAGAAACATCGATGTGAGAGAAACATCCATCAGCTGCCTCCTGCACACCCCCCACTGGGGATGGGCCCGCAACCAAGGTACATGCCCTTGACCGGAATCGAACCTGGGACCCTTCAGTCTGCAGGCCGACGCTCTATCCACTGAGCCAAATCAACTTGGGCCAGCACCAGGTAGGGGAAGTTTTCTGTCATTATTTCTTAGCCCCATAATTCAGATGTTGATACGTTTGAAGTTGTCCCAGAGGCTCCTTACACTATCTTCATATTTTTGGATTCTTTTTTCTTCTTGCTTTTCAGGCTGGGTGTTTTTTGCTTCTTTGTATTTCAAATCTTTGACTTGATTATTGTGATCCTATAGTATGCTATTGGAACTCTGTATAATATTCTTTATTTCAGTCAGCGTATGCTTAATTTCTAGTTGGTCCTTTTTCATAACCTCGAGGGTCTCACTAGATTTATTGAGGGTCTCGCTCAATTTATCGGCAGTTTCTAGATACTTCTTGAATAACCTTAAAAGTGTGGTTTTGAACTCTATATCCAGTAGTTTGCTTTCCTCCATTTCTGTCATTTGTGACCTGTTTCTTTGTCTCTGCATTTTGGCTGCTTCCCTGTGTTGATAGGGTGGCTTTCTATGCTAGGTGTCCTATAGGGCCCAATGGCTCAGCCTTCCCAATTACCTGAGGTGGACACTCTTGGTGCACCCCTTTGTGGGCTTTGTGCACAGTCTTGTTGTAGTTAAACCTTGATTGTTGTAGGTATCACTGGGAGGAATTGACCTCCAGGCCAATTGGCTGTGAGAATCAGCTATGTCTGCATTGGGGAACTTCTGTACTGGAGACACCCTTCTGGGGCAAGACTTGCTTCAGTGGGGCTTTGGAGCTCACTGAGTCTGCCCCCTGAATGTGTCCCTTATGAATCTGAGGAGTTGTAATCTGGATGGTCCCTCTGTGACCACTGGGTACACTGGCTCTTAGATCTCTAAGGAGGTGCTAATTTAGCCTCTGCCTGAGGCTACCCAGCAGGAGCTATGGAGGGATCTTCAGATTCCTCTTCTTTGTTTGGGGTTTGGAGGTGCCCAAATGAGGCCCAGCTGTGAAGCAAGGCAAGCCGCTGTGGGGCCTTGGGCCTTCTTTTGGATGTTCTGGGTCTCTCTGACCCAGCTGTAGTTTGTTAGGTAATTTTCAGATTGCAAAGGGCCAGGCCTTTCATATGAAAAATCCTCTGTGCACAGCTTGGGTGGGGTAGGTCTCAAGGAATCAACAGGGCAGAGCAAACAGCTATGGCTGATCCTCAGCCCTGTCCTAAGAGGCCCCAGGTCTCAGTGTCCTGTGGAAAGCACTGCAATCACCTCTGAGAAGTTGCCAGCCCTTTCCACATGCACCTCCGTACCTCTGCACTTTAGTTTTGCACCTCCTCTGAGTCTCAGTGTGCTTTTCTCTTTCCTTCTAGTTGTAGAATTTCCGCTCAGCCAGCCTTCCTGTGGTTCTGGATGATGTCCGTTTTGTCTTTTAGTTCTATTTTTGAAGTCGTCAAGCGAGGCAGCAATTTCAGGTGTTTACCTATGCCGCCATCTTGGTTTCTAGAACTTCCTTTCATTTATCCTTTGAAATCTTCCCTGGTCACCCAACATAGAAATAAATACTACCTCGTTTCTTACACATACTTTAAATTATTGCTCTATAAAAAAATAGAGCAAATATTTGACTACTTGTGTTATTTTTTCACTACAATACTTCAATACTTCAAGGACCTGAACAATATTTTTGTACTTTGGAATCAATAAATGCTTTTGACCCAGACATTTAAATAATTTTTTAAAAGTCGTGTCATCATCAAGATAGATAAATATACAGTTAAATTGATAATTAGAAGTTGTGATGAGTACTGGGTTGGAAGAGGACAAAGTCCTATGAGAGAGACTAATAGAAGGGCCTAATTTATACAAAGTGGTCAGCAAAATCGTGGTTGTTTGGTATTTAAGTTGACTAGAGTGAGTACAAGTAAGCTAGGGAAGAGTTGATGTTTTCAAATGATGGGCTATTTTATCTGGATTTCAACACATGTGGAAATTCCCCATTTCTATATCCAATTCTTAAAAATAACAAAAAAGATATACAAATGAGATTAATAAAAGAATATCTGCATTCAGAATCAGGAAAAGGAATTATCTGTGGGTGAGAAAATGGTAAGGCCTGTAAAAGGACAGTAGATAACTCATCCTGACCATGTAGGAAGCCTTCAGGGTCCCACTGGGAAGCTGGAAGATGACAAGGCTGTAGTATAAGGTTTCTTGGGAAGGAGGAGGAACCATCCACAGAAAGGTTTTTAAACTAGAATTAACAAATATATATTTTAAAGCCTATATATGGAGAAGGGATAATAAGCTCAATAAAAAAAATCATGGAAAAAATAGAGTTAGTAGAACCATAGGAACAGGAATTTAAAGTAAGCTATTTCAGAAAGCTAAAGGAGGAATATCATCTCTATAACAAGAAGAGGAGGAAGATTGAAAACAAGAACAGGTTAAAATGCAACAAGGAGCAATTAAACAATTAGTGAAATTAAAACAACAAATTTTCACTTATAAATTATAATGTATTAAACATGTTTATGTTAAATGTAATTATTGACATTAAAATGCAAACATAAGCATGAATAATTAAATGGCCCCTATGAGGAATTAATTAATTGTTTGGAAAATTAAGGTGAGGAATTTCCTCTGATAAAGAGATCAGAAGTATTAAAAAATAAAAGAAGTATAGATTCAGAAGGTACCTCATATATCTAATAATATTTTAATTAAAAACTAAATAAAGAGAAAGGAAAGGAAGTGATATTTGAAAAAAAAATTTTGATCTTAGTTTTTTCATAATTGAGAAAAGAGATGAATTCTCAGACTAAAAGGATATACCAAGCCCCAAGTGGGAAGCATATATAAAATTATACCTAGATTCCTTGTAGTGAAATCTCAGCATATTAAGGATAAAATTAAAATCAAAAAAGTTGCTAAAGGGAAAGAATGAAAATTAGGTTAACATTTAGATTTCTCAGCAGCCCCTGGAAAGAAGAGGGGAATGGAATAGAGAATATCTCATGTGCAAAAGGAAAATACCTTTAAACCCATCATTCTGCGTGCAAATGATAGTGTAAGTGAAGCTAAAATAAAGACATATTCATACTCTAAAGCTTATTCAGAAGGAGTTACTGGAGGATGTTATAGATGGTTAGTGTTGGTGGAATTTTGAAGGAATGGGCACACTCATGCAATGCATGTGGGAGTATAAAGTGGCATGAACACTTGAATGGCAAACTGGGGGTATTAGTAAATTAAAAATCCACACATCTGACAAATCAGGAAACTTACTTCAAAATATCTGTCTTAAACATCTGTGAAAGCATGTTCACTGTAGTATTTTTTGTCAAGGGGAAAAATGGGCCTCAGTAAAATAATGGTTAAATATGACATCTTCATACTATGAGATATGGAGAAATAGGTAGAGGAATGAGAAAGATCTATAAGCATCAACATGGATTTACCTCCAAAACTTATTGTTGAGTAAAATGAGCAGGTTGAAGAATGATATTTACCTTAGGATATCATTATTTAATGAAAAAACAGTACATATTTAGTACATATCATAAATATTTTGTATGTATTTTCCATATGTCATAGAAGAAAGAGTGGGAGGAGATATATCAAACATAAACAGTTACCTGCCTGGAGGGTGTCATTGAGAGAAGCTTTATTTGTAGCTATAATAAGGTAAATTCTTTAGTGCCTGCCCTTGTAGGCCATGGTCAGAGGTGTTTAATCTTAGGAGAAGCACAATCCAATTTACAATTATAAAAGATCTCTCTGGGTGTTGTGAGGAGAATGAATTTGGAGGAGGAGAGGCAGGGAGGCTAGTTGGGAGGCTGTTGCAGTATTTAGGAGCAGGGTCCCTTCATCCATCAGACATAGTGGATACAGTGAAATCCAGCCTGGATCATATTTGCCTCTATACCAATGCAGCACTAAAATATAATTTTACTTTATTTTTTTATGGATGAAGGGACCCATAAAGGCAAAAGTGCCTAGAGCTCATGAAAGTCATAGAACAGCTCTGATTAGGAGGGAGAAGCTTGGATGGATTGGAATGGTGGCAGTGGGTATGGAGCCAAGTGGACAGAGGCAAAATAGAACTTGTAAGAAGAAAAGCCTGAACCTGGGTATAAATTCAGAGTGAGGAATGAGGGAGAGGGAGGAAGTAAAGATAACTTCCAGGATTCTGACTTAAGATGGTGTTGATATCACTTACTGAGAAGGAGAACAGGGTTGGAAGGTAAGCAGCAGTTATGCTAAGTGAAGTAAGCCTGTCAGAGAAAGACAAGTACCACACAATCTCACTCATATGTGAAATCTAAAGGACAAAGTAAAACTGATGAACAGAAGGGATTCAGAGACATGGAAGCATGGAACAGAGTTCAGAATCTCAGAGGGAAGGCGGGGGATGGTGGGTGGATGGGAGCTAATCAACCAAAGACATTGTATGAATATATGCATAACCCATGGGCACAGACAGTAGTGTGATAAAGGCCTGGAGGGAGGTAAGGGGGAAAAAAGGGGCACATCTGTATTATTTTCAATAATAAGGATAAATTAAGAAAAAATAATGTAAGGAGCCTGCATGCCAGGCTAAATGTGGAAAACTTATCACTGATCCAGAACCTTGAAAGGACTGAGGACCATTGAATTTTTAGGCAATGGGGAGACAGAAATGATTTTTAAGTGGAGATTAACATGATCAGATAGTGTTTTTAAAAACTCATGTGTGATAGTAGTGTGGGCGATGGAACTGAGCTGGTGGGAAGCTGGAGAATAACCAGGGAGCTAGCAATACCTAAGTCCCAGGCCTACTGATTCTCATGCCACACTCAGTCACAGGAAAAATGCAATGAAACTGAAGCCGTTTGGAAAAGAGCAGGGAAGACCTCCTGCCTAGACCCAGGCCAGAGCTGGTCTTGGCTGAAGCTTAGGGCATGTGGAGCACATGGGCCTCGTGGATGGCAACGTTCTCGGGCCAAACCACAGGGAAAATTTAAACACTTCAGTTGTCACAACACAGCAAACCTGAATGTTAAAAATAAAAATACTTCAAAAAGGAGACATGTGTACTACTATTTGTAATACTTTAAACAAGAAAATAAAAAACAACCCCCCCCCCTAAAAAAATACTTCACATACACACAAAACTCTCAGGAAAGCTGGCTACCCCTCAGACAAATTTATTTATTTAAAATTTTATTTTTTAGTTACAGTTTACATTGAGTATTACTTTGTATTAATTTTAGGTGTACAGCATAGTGGTTAGACATTATATAACTTATATAACATATGAAGTGATCCCTTGATTAAGGCTAGTACCCATCTGACATCATCTTTATTATAATACTATTGACTATATTTCTTATGCTGTATTTAATCCCTTTCCTTTTTCACCCAGTCCACCAGCCCCCTCTCATCTGGCAACCATCAGTTTGTTCTCTGTATCTAGGAGTCTGTTTCTGTTTTGTTTGTTCATTTATTTTGCTTTTGAGATTCCACATATAAGTGAAATCATATGGTATTTGTCTTTCTCTGGCTGACTTATTTCACTTAGCATATTATCCTCTAGGTCCAACCACATTCTCACAAAAATGGTAAGATTTCATTCTTTTTTATGGCTGAGTAATATTCCATTGTGTGTACCACTTCTTTTTTATCCATTCATCTTTTGATGGAAACTTGGGTTGCTTCCATATCTTGGCTACTATAAATAATACTGCAATGAACATAGGGGTGCATATATTTTTTCTAATTAGTGTTTTGGATATTTCCAATAAATACCCAAAAGGGGAATTGCTGGATCATAAGGTAGTTCTATTTTTAATATTTTGAGAATTTCCATACTGTTTTTCATAGTGGCTGTACCAGGAAATTATTCTTATTCACCATTGAAGAAATACTTCCTTTCACTTTTTCATACACCTACTATCTCAGTAGCTCATGTTATCTTATTTTTCAGACTTGCTTTTTTTGAGGCATAATTGACATCAAATAAACTATACAAGTTTAAAGTGTACCATCTGATAAAACATTTGAAAATATCTACACACCTATGAAACTATCACTACAATAAAAATAATGGGTATATCCATCACCCATCAAAGTTTCCTGTGCCTCTCTTTTATCTCTTCTCACTCCACCTTGCCCTGCTTCCCTAGAGAAGAACTGATCTGTTTTCTGTCAGTAAGTGAGTTTGCCTTTTCTGGAATTTTATGCAAATAGAATCATACATTATGCGCTCATTTTTGTCTGGCTTCTTTCACTCAGCATAATTACTGTGAGGTTCACTCACATTGTTGTATGTGTCATTAGTTCATATGCCATAATTTATTTATTCACTTATCTGTTAGTAAGCATATGAGTTGTTTCCAAGTTCCAGCTATTGCAAAAAGAGCTTCTGTGGACATTCATGTACACGTCTTTGTTTGGACCTATGCTTTTATTATTATTGGGTCCATCTCTAGGAGTGGAATGGCTGGATCATATGGAAGGTATATGTCTAATGTTTTAAGACACTCTCAGAGACACTCCCCAGAGACATGCTTATAGAAAATGCAATTTACCAAAGTGGTTGTGTCATTTTACATTCATCAAGAGTGAACGAGTTGTGCCATATCCTTGGCAATACTTAATCAGGTCAGTTCTAAAAATTTTTTTTAGCCATGCTCATGTGTATGTAGAAGTATCTTTTTTGGGGGGGGTGGCGGGGAGAAGGGTAGAGTGTCAATTCAAATCTTTTGCCTATTTTTTAAATTGTGTTATTTGTTTTCTAATTGAGTTCTCTATGTCTACTGAATCCATTATATACACAAGTCTATCATTAGATGTATGGTTTACAAACATTTTACCCTAGTCTGTGTTTTGTCTTTTTATCTTAGTGTTTTTGCAGATAAAACATTTTTTAGTTTGATGAAGTGCAATTTATCAATTTTTCTTCTATAGATCATGTCTTGGTGATGTATCAAGAAAATCTTCACCTAACCCAAGTGTCTGCCATACTAAAATACCAACTACTGAGAAAAAAAAAAAATCCTTCTGGACTCTTCCTAGGACAACAGGAAACTCCTTAGAGGCTGTGAATCCATAGGACTCCCCAGAGACATGCTTACAGAAAATGCAATCAACAAAACTCCACAACACAGCTAGTTGGTCAAGGCCAGCCCAAAGTCATTCCCAGAGCCTGAGAAAAGGTCTATAAAATCAGCCCCTGGATGTTGGGATGAGAACTTATCATATAAAATAGGCGTTCCCACATATTCTCAGGGACGTGGCTAAACCAGCAGTGGGATGGGGAACAAAAGATCTGGGTTTTAGTCCTGCCGTGACCACTCTTTCTGGTGATGTGAACCTTGACAAATATGCTTTCCTCCCAGTGTATGGCTAGTACACGGCTGCACGGGGGGACTGGGTGCAGAGTGCCTGGGGCACCCTGGTATGCGATCGCAAAGGGAGGGGCTAGGCAGCAGGCACGGCAGCACCCTGGGCACAGGGTGCAGGCCCAGGGTGCAGCCATGCCTGCGGCCCTCTGATCTGCCATGTGAAGGGAGGGGCGGGGGCCATGCCTGCAGCCCTCTGACCTGCTATCATGAAGTGAGGGGCAGGGCCGCAGGCATGGCGGCACCCAGGGCACCTGGTGCAGCCCCAGGGTGCAGCCATGCCTGCAGCTCCCTGATCTGCGATCGCTAAGGGAGGGCTGGGGGTGCAGGCATGGCAGCACCCCGGGCACCCCAGCACCTGACATGCAAAGATCGGGGATGAAATGACTTTTCCCAACCACATCTGCAAATATCCTGGGGAAGGCATCACTGAAGAGCTCACAACAACTCTCTTACTTGGCAAGGAAGAAAAAAGTTGGTAAGGGAAACCATCCCTTACATTAAAGTTAAGGTCCCTCTGAGTTAAAAAGACTATTTCCAACGTAAAGGAGGGAGCAGGCAAAAATAATAGGTTCTCATGACTTCCACTGAAGTTTGAGCATATGATAGAGTCAAAATGAACATACAAATTAAAACAGACAGTGGACATTCAAATGACCCGAATCAACTGTCACTGTTTGTTCCAATAACAGCAATGCTTATGTGATAATATA
>NW_006292344.1:425694-426219 GCF_000327345.1 Myotis davidii
GACCTGGAATCAAACTGTGACTTCCTGGTTCATAGGTCGATGCTAAACCACTGAGTCATGCTGGCTGGGCTCAATTCTAATTTATAAATTCATTCCAAGGACATATACAGCTTGAAAAGCTTTGGAAGTAGTTTCAAAAAAACTAGCTTTTAAGTAACAAGAAAATAGTTATAGAAGAAAGTTTAAATTAAAAGAAATAATTGTTTTGATTTATTTAAGAGTGGGAACATCCTCCATGAAAATGTGTACTTGACTGTGGATGGCTGGGAGGCCTTATGACACCTTAGGAATTCAAATGCTTTTTACAATGAAAAGAAAGAGAGTTTCATCTCATTTCTCTACCAGGATAGATGTCTGTCAATAGAAGGTGGACATCAATAAAAGGAGGGGCTTGCACAATCAATCCAGAAAGTCAGCAATCTATGAATAATCCAGAACCCAGTATTTATCTCCTCTGCCACACACTCTCCCTCCCAGCCAGTGAGCAAGATAATTACCCTCAAGTCAAGCTAAGTGCCCCCCAGC
>NW_006292344.1:426590-438826 GCF_000327345.1 Myotis davidii
CGGGGGGGGGGAGTGGGGTGCAAGCAGGCTAGCAGGCAGGTGAGTGGTTAGGAGCCAGCAGTCCTGGATTGTGAGAGGGATGTCTGACTGCCGGTTTAGGCCTGATCCCTGTAAACTGGCAGTAGGACATCCTTCAAGGGGTCCCAAATTGGAGAGGGTGCAGGCCAGGCTGAGGAACATACCCTCCCCCGTGCACAAATTTCATGCACCGGGCCACTAGTATAGTATAAAACAAAGAGCACTGTGTCTGCACCCAGGCTTGCCTGGATGCTCTAAGACCTTGAGGATCCCTTGTTACTTACCTGGGCCTGTTTCCTCATCTGTAACGAAGAGACACTGGCTACTGTTCAGCCTACTATTTGGCTCTGTAAAACTGGGAAGGATTATTATTACTGTCATTTTTCTGCATATTTAAGGCCTCTGTACAGAGATACAATGAAGACACTGTATGTCACACACTGAAAAATGAAATATACCAAAAACCATTTTGCACTGAGTTAGAGTTTGAAACAAAAATTATTTATCAGGCAAGCATTGCTACTGGGCATGTTTTGGTATTCAATTAAAGTCTTTTTAAAACTCTGGCTCCATGGTGTAATGGTTTTGGAATTAGTAATATTAAAACATTAGTTACACTGGTGAGTTTTTATTTAAGACAGGATGAAAATGTTAACCCAGTGGTGCCCAGAACCAAATGTAAGATCTCTACCAGTAAGTGGTGACCCTTTTGGTCATTACTATTAACCTTTAGGTACATAGTTGAGACACACACAAAAACCTCCAGTTCACCTAGAAGTTTCACTTCACTGTTTTATCTGTGCCCTAAAGCTCTTTGGGGAGTATTTACCATCAACTTTTGTTACTGGCAGAGAAACTACAGCTCAGAAAAATTGATTTGGTCAAAGTCACACAGCTTGTTTGGAGCAACAGAGCCCAGGAGGTCATGAGGTAGTTCCAACCAGTGGAGAAAACAGGGGTGGAGGTCAGGCATCAGCAGGTGTGGGCACCTGTGTAACTTGGGAACAGTTAATGTGTGTGAATGGGGATAATGCCTACTTCATGGAGGTAAAATGTGTACAGTGCTTAGTCCAGGGCTGGGCACTAACTTAACAAAAGTTAGCTCTTCTGAATCTTCCACCTCACTGTCCACTGGAGCACATGGGTGTTGACAAACACAGCCACAGGTAACCTCCTATTTACACAGATTCCCCAAACCACCCAGAAGCATTTGCCAACCAGTCTGGAACTGACTAAATTTCCAGTTCCCTCTCAGCTTGTGTGTCCAGGGCTTTGGAGACTTTTTTCTACTCCTGTCTTTCTCTCCCTCAGCCCTCACAGCCAGCACCGCAGCCTGAGCCCAACCTCACCTGGCTCTGGAGCCTTCAGAGGGGTGGGAGGAAGGGGATGCGGGGCAGCGGAGGGTGCTTCATTTCTGCTGGGAAGGGAGGAAAAAAGAGGAAAAGCTGGAGCAGCAACTCTTCCCTCTACCCTTCCCTGGAGGGGTCCCTGCTCTGATCTCCCAGACTCCCTCTCAGCAATCACCCTCCTCCAGGCCTTTGTGTCCTTCTCCTGGGCTCCAGCCCTTAGAGCTCAGCTCCCTGGCAAGTCAGCTTTTTCTCTGGACATGGAGCAAGCAGTTGTGCCCAAGGCCTGCAGAGAACCTGGGAACTTGCTAGAGAGGTGCAACTCTGAAGTCCTGTACCAGAGCAACCCAATGAGAACTCTGGGGATGGGGCCCAGCAATTCTTTTTAGCCAGCTCCCAGGTGATTTGGATGCATCCAGAGTGTGAAAACCACTGTCTTGGGAAACAACCAAAGACCTGAGCATTCCATTTAGCTTCTTGCCAAGCTCAGTTAGAGCCGCCCAAGTTGCTGGCGAGGGCTGTGCTTGCTCAGGGGTCAGGATGGGGAGGGAGAAGAGGGGAGGAACTCAGGCTTAGCTCTGCTCTGTTGGAAAGGCAGTGGCAAAGAGGCAGGGAACCAACTTTTACTGAGCATGTAGTATGGGGCAGGCACTTGGCATCTACTGGGTCCTTTCATAATTAATTTAACAAAATTTTAAAGTTAATTTTGTTTCCCCCTACATTAAAAATGGAGATTCTGAGATTTGGGCTGGGGAAAGGGTAAAGAGAAGAAGACAGTTACACAGATTTAGGACCACAGACTGGACCATAGATGGGGTAGGACCTTATCCATGAAGATTGTCTTGTCCAACATGTTTAATTTACAGATAGGGGAACTGAGGGCCAGAGAGGACAATGGACTTGCCCAAGGTCACATAGAAAGTCAATGTCTATTAATTCCTCATCCAGCACTCGGTCCCTGCTTTTAAACATTTTGTTTTGAAATAATTTCAGTTTTACGGAAAAGTTTGGAAAAATAGTTTAAAATTCCCTCACATTCCTCATCTGCTTCCCCTAAAAGTAACAGCTTACACATTCATAGTCTAGTTATTAAGAACATTCAGGGAGTTTAATTAATTTTTTTTTATTTTGAGGTAATCATAGATTTGCATTCACTCATAAGAAATAATATAACACACACCCAGCACCACCAAAAGGATGGAATTGTGAATAATATTTCTTTTCTTTTTCTGCTTTTCTGTACTCCGCATTTATACAAGAATATAATGTTTACAACATGAAAAAGAGAGAAACATTACAGAGGGTTTGTGTGTATCCTTTATGCAGTCTTCCCAATGGGAAAATGTTATCCAGAATCTTAATGTTTGTTTATGTGTTTTTGTTTTATTCTTCAGGTTCATCCTACTCAGGAGAAAGTTCTCAGATCTCTTCTGAGGGGATGAAGACAAAAAACAAAAATAAATGAGAATAGTTTTCTCTGCAAGAAGGATGGGCATTGCTTTTTCTGGACCCACTGTTGCTTCTCCAGGGACCACCCGCACCTCCAACAGAAACGTCTGGCTCTGAGCTCCTGCAGGTGCCTTCCAAAGAGATGGTGCCTGGCAGGAGGCAGTGTTCCAGGGACCTAAAACCTCATGAAACCTTGTACTGGGGAGGGCTCTGGGAGGTCAGCCACCATTCTTCCCTGATGCTGGAGTCTCTATCAACCTCTGCTGGAGCATTGCCAGTGCTGGGAACTTGCCCGTCTTCAAAAGCTTACAGAACTGGGAGTGCAAGAAAGTTCTCTCACCAGGCATGAGAGCAGGACTGTGTTTTCTTGTCCTCGTTACATTCCTACCCCGTCCTCCACCTGCTAATAAACACAGGTTGAATGAGTGGAGGAACGAATGAAGTAATGACCAGACATTCTGCCCAGTCCGTGAGGTTGGAGGCACAGTGTTCCTCTGCAGGAAGGCGGTGGTGGGAGCTGCCTGGGATGCCACCATCCCCACCAGCCAGGCCTGCTGGGGACAGAGCCCCGAGTGCCTGCGCCTTGCAGAGGGTGGGAGCCCTTGGAACTTGAGCGGGACCAGGGAGAGCTGCAGGGTAGGAAGTCCCTAGGGGGTTGTGGGGGTGATGACTCTTTCAAGTGTTCTGAGTGCTGTGGCCGAGTGGCAGCCTTCCTCCATGGCCCTGACTTATTACATTCCTGGGTAAGTTGAGGGAAATTCAATCCATATGTTCCCGAGTTCTTTACACGATTCTCGGCCATTGTGTAAGAGCCAGTTGACGTCGATGGCTCTGCTTTCTTTTTTCCATTCTGAGAAGAGTCCCTGAAGAAAAGCCAAGTCCAGCATGAGGGAGGGGCAGGCACACAGGGAACAGTCATCTGGGAGCAGCAGGGCCTGAGGAACTGTGTATCCAAGGGTGGCTGGGTTGGTGGGGAGGGGGGAGACAGGCAAACCTGAAGCCCCTGCCCAGCCCCGTGCCCACCTGGGCTCTGCCAGCTGCTGCCAGCAGGACCTTAGTGGGGGAAGGAGCAGTGGAAATAGCATAAGGAGTTGCCCAAGAGCAGGAAGGGGCAGCTGGCACAGCGGGAAGATGGGGCTTCCAGGAAGGGCAACTGGTTTGCATTCTGGGGCAACCTTAGATAATTTACTTCCTCCTCATGGGCCTCATTTCCCCTTCTGCAAAGTGAGGCTGCATTCTGCTCCATGCCCTTTGTGAGTCCTAATAGCCTATTCTAGAGGCCCCCTTTGGTCTCTTATTGTGAATATTGTGGGGTACTGCCTAGACAAATATTTTTCAAGAAAATATTTTTATCATAATCCTCAGTAAGAAATACATTTTACACATGTATAGAACGGAAACAAAGGTTTCACAAGTCAACATGTACTTTTCCTACAAGGATAGACATGTGGATCAATGGAACAGAAGAGAGTGCAGAAAAAAACCTACATATTTATGGTCAATTGATTTCCAACAAAGGTGTTAAGGCAATTCAATGGAGGAAAGACAACCTTTTAAAATGGTGGAGACATAACTGGGTATTTATATGCAGGATCGAGTCTGCAACCCGGGAATGTGCCCTGACCAGGAATCGAACAATTACCTCCTGGTTCATAGGTCGATGTTCAACAATTGTACCACAGTGGGCTATTGGTTGATTCTTGTATGTGCCCTGACCAGAGATCAAACCCACAACCTTAACATATTAGAATGATGCTCTAACTGAGCTACCCTGCCAGGACTGTTTAAATACATAAACTTAGACACTTAGTTCACACAATACATAAAAATGAATTAAAAATGGGTTATAGACTGAAATGTAAGAGCTAAAAAAATGAGTGAATTCTGTGTTTATGTAACATAAGGATAATCTTCACAAACATTATCCTAAGTGAAAGAAGACACACACGAAAGACTAAATACTCTGTTTCCATTCACATGAAATTTCTAAAAAAGGCAAACCCTTAGAAATAAAAAGCAGATTAGAGGTTTACTTGGTCTGTGGAGTTTTTAACAGACATGAGGGAACTCTGTGGGGGTGATGGCAATGTTTTGAAACTGGTTATGATTGCACAGCTTTAGAAATTCGCTAAAAATAAACTGTATACTTACAATGGATAAATTTTATGGTACATAAATCATAACTCACACATTACAACTAACAAACTTAAACCTAAAAAAGAAAGATGATACATGATTTGTTCGTTTGTGTTATGTTCCTTAGACATGATGCATTAATTCCAAACCACTTCTTACTACTTTAGTAATCTCTCTTCATAACATCCAAGCATTATTATGCACAGATCTTTGCTCATAAATGACTAGTCATTTGAAAAGATTAGAAAAGGATAAATATATAGTGACTGACTTATATTGAAAACTAAACTTTTTTAAGAAAAGGATTTTATAATTCTAAGGAAGTCATCCCACATTTTTATATGCAATACCAACCAATGCCATCAGTAGACCATAATTAGCTACAGTTTCAAGCATGTAAGTTTGTCATCCTCACTAAGAACACAGTCTAGTGGATCTCAGTGCTTATGGAGCATAAGAAAAAATGTTTTGTCTCTCCTTACATTGGGAATCAGAAATCTCCAAAGATTTCCTAACCAATTTAGCGGCTTCCAAAAGCTAACTGGTCATTAAAATGACTCATTGACAGTCTCTCCTCCCAAGACCTACACAGTCAGGAATAGAAGGTAGGGAGGTCTTAGGATGCTTCATTCTCATATGGATTTCTGTGGTGGTCAGAGACACCTGTGAGTTCTGTTTGGTGAAACCAGTGTAATTAGTTTTGAGAGAGACCTCAAAAAACTGGTTTTTATCATAGTGAAATATCAAGGTTTGCAAATGAGTAGCTTTAAAAAAAATGTATAAGTGGCTGGTGTGGCTCAGTGGTTGAACATCCATCAACCTATGAATCAGGAGGTCATGGTTCAATTTCTGGTCAGGACACATGCCCAGGTGTAGGCTCAATCCCCAGTGTGGGGAGTGCAGGAGGCAACCAATGATTCTCACTCATCATTGATGTTTCTATCTCTCCCCTCTTCTCTGAAATTAATAAAATATATTTAAAAAATTAAAAAGTATAGAGCAAAGTATGGACCAAGTTGTCTCAACAATCATGCTACCCACCCCTCCTTGCCTGCATGCCTTTAGAAGGGGTGAAGTACTAGTAGGCTAGTATTCTGCAAACCCCTGGGATGGATCCCTTATTGACCATTTCAGAATCTTAACTTAATTTTAAAAGCCTCCTAACCCTTTTTCATCAAATGGAGAACATCATCAATCATTTTTTAAATTGCTGGCTGCTATGAGGTCAAGTTGCCCTCCTGTGTTTGTGGAAGCTCATTTTTACACGGAGTGAAGAGTTTACATTTGCAGTATTGCAGCCAGTACTTAGCGCTTCCCTCTAGACTCTTAATGACTTTTTGACTCTTCATTCAGTTATGTAAAGAACTGACTATTTCTCCCAGATTTATATGAACTCTAATTGGACAGAGTGAATCTATATGGTACTTGCTTTCTTTGTCTCTTATTTTAATCATTCTTCAAACCTACTTCCACCCACACTCTCCCCCTTTCTCTCTCCACCTGCCTCAGAAAAGGCAGGGCCTTTCTCCTGCTGTTGGAGGGGGGGGGGTGGTGCTCAGGACATCTCCCCAACTCCTCATTGCTCCCCAGGAGCCTCCCTTCCCCAGCCACCTCTCTCATGGACTCTCTGCTTGTGATCCTATCCTCTCCTCCTCCATAGCAGGAAAGATAGTCAAGTATTTCCTGTCTAAAAACCAAAATCTTCTCCAGCACAACAGCCCCCTACCCATCCAGCCTCCATTCCCTTCTCATTTCATTCCCAGCCAACCTTCTGGAGGGAAGAATATCTCCTGAGTGCAAGTGTTTTCCTCCTCCACTTGCTGCCCACCCCTCTGTTTCTGGCTTTGCTCCCCATTGTTCCAGTAAAACCACCGCTGGGTTGGGTCATTAAGGACCATGTTGTTGCTCAAATCTAATAACCCATTTTCAGTTCATACTTAATTTAACCTTCCTGTTGAGTTTGCTTTTGGGAACCATTCTCTTTCTTCAAACAATCTTCCTTTGGTTTTTCTGGCGCCACTTCTTCCCATTTCCCTTCCCACCCCTCCAGCTGTTCCCCTGGGCAACCACTCTGAGCGTCTCTCTCACTTCCTATGCCTCCCTTGTGGCCTTCTGTCCTTGGTTCTCCCTTCCTCTTAGTCTCTAATGGTTCTCCAAGTGGGGCTCTTGAGCCGTTTTTATCAGAAGCACCCCATGAGCTTGTTTCTGGCTGAAAATAAAAATTCCTGGGGCCCTAGCCTAGACCCCTGGGGAGGGTACCTGGGAATCTGCATTCTAAGCTACCCTCCTGGAGATTCTAAGGCACACTAAAGTTTGAGGACAATGACACTAAAGACTTTCCCTGGGCCACATTCTCTATTCTGTTTCCCAAATGTCCGCACTATTGCCTAGACCAGGGGTGGGCAAACTTTTTGACTCGAGGGCCACAATGGGTTCTTAAACTGGACCAGAGGGCCAAAACAAAAGCATGGATGGAGTGTTCGTGTGAACTAATATAAATTCAAAGTAAACATCATTACGTAAAAGGGTACGGTCTTTTTTTTTTTTAGTTTTATTCATTTCAAACGGGCCGTATCCGGCCTGCGGGCCGTGCTTGCCCACGGCTGGCCTAGATCCTGCCTCATTATTCTCCTTGAAATTTTCATAGAGCTCTCACTCCTAGATATGGAGGCTGAGTTCCCATATTCTGGCATTAAAGGCCTTTGTCATGTGTCCCTTGCGCAGAAGCTCCTGGGTTTGACTCCCCTCTTCCGCCAACTCTCTAGTGTTCTCTATACTCCAGTATATCCTTAACACACCTGCCCACTCACACCTCTGGTGTGGCTGTTCCTCTTGCCTCAATGCCCTCCACCAAGGTTCATCAGAATTCACCTTTAGGTCTCAGAAACTACCTTGAATGTTCTGTTCTGAAACTACCTTGAGCTTCACAGCCTCACACCAGTGTTTTCTCTTTGTCCTTAGGGGCCCCCATGGGTAAGACTCTCTGCACAGTATTGTGATCAATGACTGACTTTGACCTGACCCGGAGCTCCACAATAGGGGCCATGTCTATTCCCTCCAGGACCCCAGAAGCACAGGGATCCACAGCACAGAACAGGAAGACAGTGCATGGTGATAAGCGAGGCAAGGGTGCTCCTGGCCCAGACACATGTTGGGGCACCCATCTGGGTGATGGCAAACTTCACTCATCTGTTCATATGTTCCAGGCTCCAGGATGGGCCCTGGGATGCAAAATATAAGCAGTCTGTGCTCTCAAGGGTCTCCTGCTGAGTGAAAGGTACAGAAAGGCTAGTCAGGATAACTTGGGAAGAGGATACTGTTACAGAGGGAAATGCGGGGAACCGTGGGAGCATGGAGGAGGATGGAAAATTCCTGTCCAGGGAAGGAGCAAAGTGGTAGGAAAGCTTCAACATGTCAGCATTGCACAGGGTGAGAAAGCCTAGAAGGCGAGCATGAAAGCCTGAGCCTCCATCTTGCTCTGCCGCAGATAAATAGGTGACACATTGTTTATACAATCCCTGAGCCACAATCTACATATAAGTAAAGGGGGAGTTTGAACTGACACCGAGAGGTCCTCATTGGATTCCTGGTCAGGGTGTGTGCTCGATACCCAATAAGAAACATGCAGGAGGGAGCCAACTGATCTCTTTCTCTCTCTCTCTCTCTCTCTCTCTCTCTCTCTCTCTCTCTCTCTCTCCCTCTTCTCTCTTCAAAATAAACAAAGACATATATACTAGAGGCCCAGCACACAAAATTCATGCATGGGAGGGTGTCCCTCAGTTTGGCCTGCACCCTCTCCAATCTGGGACCCCTTGGGGGATGTCCAACTGCTGGTTTAGTTTCAATAATGCAGGATGCCCCACTGCCAGCCTGATCACCCTACCTTGCCCCACTGCTGGCCTGATTGCCCCAACTGCCCTCCCCTGCCAGCCTGATCACTCTCAACTGCCCTCCCCTGCTGGCCTGATCGTCCCCTAACTTCTTGCTTCCCCACTGCCGGCCTAATCTCACCTGATTGAGCCCCTAACTGCTTGCTCCCTTGCACTGGCCTGATTGGCCTTTAACTGCTTGCTCTCCCAATGACCTGGTCACCCCCTACATGCTTGCTCCCCTGCGCCATCCTGATTGCGCTCTTAACTGTTCCCCTGCTGGCCTGATGGGCCCTAACCACCTCTGCCTCGGCCTCTGCCACCATGGCTTTGTGCAGTAGGAAGTGGGACATCTGGAAGACTTCCGGTCGACCTAGTCTAATTAGCGTATTACCCTTTTAATAGTATAGATAAGTGCACTTGGTACAAATACTGTTGTGAATGGTGAACTAATAAGTATTAGCCACCAGGTGGCAGTAGAGGATCTCTTTCAGCAGAAACTTGGGATTCATTGTTGAAGCCTTGTCCTGGGGGTGGTCCACTAGAATTAGAAGTTGATGGGTGCCACCAGCTCCAGGTCTGGCCTCTATGCAAGGGTCTTATGAGTCATATGAGCAGAAATTCTTATTAAAAATCTCACTTTGGGGAACTATTTATTGCTTTTGAATATAAAAATTTTAAAAAGCAGCCCCTTTGATGCCAGCTAATGCCTTTTGGAGGCTATCTTAGCATTTGTATGTGTGTGTGTGTGTGTGTGTGTGTGTGTGTGTGGCGGGGGCAGACATTGATCACAGGAAATGGCATGAGCTGCCTTGCAAAGGACCGATGTCCCATCTCTGGGGCTTTGAGCAAAGCTGGGCAGTTAGGGAGCTGAAGTGATCATTCTAGTAGTTCCTCATGTGGCTGGATTTTAATCAGAGACCCCTGTGAGGACCTGATGAAAGGCATGGACCCTGTCTTCCAGAAGATTTATAATATGTATGTGATTTCAGCAATTTTTCAGACCTTCTCTCTAAGGACCCAGGCCCTAGACTACTCAGAGTTCCTCTCAGCCTTAAGAACCTAATACCATGTGGTTACCCTCATGGTCAGCTACACACATTAGCTCTTCAGTTTGTAGAACACTAAACTCTTTGTCATTTTCTCTGAAGAAGGAATAATGGGGATGATGAATCCTGAGTCTTATGGCTAATATCTAAATAGTAAACCATGCAGGGATCAGTTAGACATAACTAGGATGTGTTTGGATCTGGGCTTTCCATGAGCTTTCCAGCTGCTCAGAGAGGCTGCATTCTGAAGCTGTGCTGCAGGGGAGGCTGCAGAGCTGCACATTCCCAGCCAGTGCCTGTCTGCGTGCTGGGAACGCACCTTTCCTGCACAGGGAGGACTCACGCCCACATTTCTGTCCTGCGTTTTCTTGGTAAATCTTTCTTTGTGCTGGAATACTCCGAAGATTCTGCCTGCTTTTCTGTGCAAGGTACATCTGCTTCCTGCACTCATTCCCTGGGCTTCTTTGTTCCTGAGGCTAGTGACCTAGAAACAACTGGACAAAATGAGTAGCAGTGACCTTGGGATTGGGAATCTTGTTCTGGCCCCGGCTCTGCCATTTATTAACTAGGAGGTTGCTGGCCTCAATTATAAAATGGGAATAATGACCCCTCACAGAGTTCATTTGTTCAACAAATATGCATGGAGTGCCTGGTAGCTGCCCTTCTCTGCTCCCAGCACTGTGGATACACGAATGAGACACAGTTTCTCTGCCCCGATGAAACTGACATACACTCGGCCTACTGTTTTTGTTTAAATGGGTTTGCAGCCTATTTTAGCAGGAAACAGCCTCAGGACTACAAACATTACAAGGCAGGAAGTTTCCTCCAAGCAGAGTTGACGACCTTATCCCTGGTGGGAGAAAAATTGTAATGGGGCTGGCTCCTCCAGTCCTCGGTTTCTCATTGTAGTCTGCAGTCTGTCTTCTAAGAAGATAAACTACTTAGGCTGGGATCTGCACTATTCAAACAAAGCACAAAATTCTCCACTGAGGTTTGGGTGGACAGGCATTATCTTTCAGAAAATTTAGGCAGGACAGTGTACCCTGGGCATCCTCCAAGTCTCATGTCCCTCAAAGATTTCTCCCTGACCCACTTCCCTTAACATATCTAGTGCTGGGTGCCCAGCTTCATGCCCTCCCCCATTCTGAGCCCTGATGTTTTTGTTTTGTTTTTAAATTTAATAATTAATTCAGTATGGCATTGGGAAAGAACTATTAAAAATGAGGGGGAATGAAGAAAATGATTAGCAGTACAAAATGAGACGTGTTTTTAGAGAACAGGGTTTTGAGCTGAAGCACCTGCAGCAAGGAGCTCAGAATCCCTTCTCCAGGACCATCTATGTACATCCCAGCACCCACCTCTGCCTGTGGACTCCCAGTTGGCCTACCAGCCTCCACATGAGTCCCCTTAGTGACAGTGTGCAAGGCAGTTTCCAGGTCCCATTGTTTCCCGGTCACTCACACTTGGGGTAAGTTGGTTCTATTCAAGGACAAACTCCCAAATGGCCTGAAATTAAGCTTTTTCTGCCCTTAAAAACTTCTCACCCAATTCAGGTTATTGAGATGTGTTGAGGTCACAGCTGATTTCAAACCTTCTTCTGCCTTTCTCACCAGTAGTTCTTACATCTATCCTCACTCCTAATCCGCCTCTGTACAGGGTTGATTTCTATGCCTCCCTCTCTATCTGTGACACCCTGGTTGTGTCTCTCACATTTCAGCTTGGTTAAGACACTTGCTTTGGAAAATGGTACAGTAGCAATTCAATGATTAAGGTTTTAAAAAGTGCTTGATTTCTCTCTTGAACTGTGAGAATAAGTTTGGGCTGGGCTGCTGGAGAGATGTGATGGTCATATGGAAGAAAGCTGACCAGAGGGCTCCCAGCCATTCTGTCAGCTGACCAACCACTGACACATAAGTTAGTCCAGTGGGAACTGGCTGAGTGAGCCCAGATCAGCAGAAGCACCCAGGTGACCTGTAGAGTTATGAAAAGTAATGGATGGTAATTTTTAGGGTGCTTGTTTACTCAGTAGTACCTAGCTGATGCAACTGTGTTGCTCAGGCCATTAGCATGTCTTTCTTAGGCAGTAGTAACAGTAATTCATTGATAATTTAATGGTAACTCATCTCCTGGCCTCCAGGCAACATTCCTCTAATCCAGCCTTCACTCTGATATCAGAGCAATCTATTCATGTTACCATTGAACTGAATTGAATGATTACCTGAAGAGGCTATGAGGGTCACCGTGTCCATTTCACGGACGAGGAAACTGAGGCCTAGAGATGGAAAGTGACTTGTTCATGTAACAAACACTCAGAGGCAGCCCCAGTTAGCATCAAGACTAGAATCAAAATCTCCAGACTTTCTGAGGCT
>NW_006292344.1:438857-440175 GCF_000327345.1 Myotis davidii
GGAAGTCTGCCTTTCTGGATATGTTGTTGTGGACTTTCCCAGGGTTACAAACATTCCCAGCCTGAAGCTTTAATTCTGCTTTTTTTGGCTCCTTTAAGAAGGTAAATAGGAAGGGGATGAGGGTGATAGTATTAAAGGAACAACCTTGATGGCACCTTAATTTAGAAAGCTGGGAATTGCTGGAAAACTTTGTAATGCAGGTCCCCTCTGAGCATGGCCACTGCACTGCCCTTGAGACCCATGGCTGTGTGCAGGCTGCTTCAGGGGTCTCAGGGTAGAGCCAAGGCTCTCTCCCGGCCATAACCAAACCATTTTGGGTGTGCTGGCCAGTGGCAACAGCTGTGTTTCTTTGTCATATATATGAATTCTTCCTCATAGCCCTGAGCCTCTCAGGCAAATTGATTCCTAAAAACAACCTGTACAGGGTTTCCATTTGATCTTACAGCTTCAGGGAGTCCTAGATTCTCACAACTATTAGTTATAAGTAAATTAATAGTTAATGGGGATCTGGGAAAGCCTGGATCCCCATTTCCTACTCTATCCCCTTTTCATCTCCAACAAGGCCCTTCCTCCAGGCAGGACGCTGTCTCAGGCGGGGAGCTGTCTTTGGACAGGTTAATGCTGAGCAGCTGTGGAAGCCCACAGCCCAGAGAACTCTGGACCAGAAAACAGCGCTCCTTCTCACCCCAAGTGTTAAGAAATGTAAAATAAACCCTTTCTGATTGGTGTTTCTAGTTTCTTGGGATATATTCCTGGAAGTGGGATCACTGGGTCAAATGGGAGTTCCATTTTTAGTTTTTTGAGGAAACTCTATCCTGTTTTCCACAGTGGCTGCAACAGTCTGCATTCCCACCAGCAGTGCACGAGGGTTCCTTTTTCTCCGCATCCTCGCCAGCACTTGTCTTTTGTTGATTTGTTGATGATAGCCATTCTGACAGGTGTGAGATGGTACCGCATTGTCGTTTTGATTGGCATCTCTCGGATGATTAATGACTTTGAGCATGTTTTCATTAAAATTTTTTTTTAAACTCTGGTAAAGTAGACATAATGTAAAATTGCCATCTTAACTATTTTCAAGTGTAGAGTTCACTTGGTATTAAGCACATTCACACTGTTGTGCAACCAACACCATCCTCTGCAGAATTCTCTCATCTTATAAAACTGAAACTCTACACCCATGAAACACTAACTTCCCATTCCTCCTCCCCAGCCTGGGCACCCACCATTCTACCTTCTGTCTCTACAAATTTAACCTCATATAAGTGGAATGATACAGTATTTGTTGTTTTGTGACTGGCTTATTTCACTTAACATCGTG
>NW_006292344.1:440560-446681 GCF_000327345.1 Myotis davidii
TGAGTGGATTAGAAAACTGTGGCACATCTACACAATGGAATACTATGCTGCAGTAAAAAGGAAGGAACTCTTACCATTTGCAACGGCCAAGATGGAACTGGAGAGCATTATGCTAAGTGAAATAAGCCAGTCAATGAAGGAAAAATATCATATGATCTCACTCATTTGTGGAATATAATGCACAACATAAACTGATGAACAAAAACAGATCCAGAGACAGAGAAGCATTGATCAGACCGTCAAACCTCCGAGGGAAGGTAGGAGAGGGTGGGGGTAAGGAGAGATCAACCAAAGGACTTTATGCATGCATATACGCCTAACCAATGGACACAGACAGCAGGGGAGTGAAAGCATGAGTTAGGGGGGTGGGAGGCAAGGGAGGGATAAGGACACATATGTAATGCCTTAATCAATAAAAATAAATAAATAAATAATAAATAAAACAGTGGTCCCACAAAAACAACAACAACAAACTAAATGTAAACTATAACCTGTCTGCCTGTCAGTGACTGGTATACCCACTCCTCTTGATTGGGCTTTACATCAACACTAGGGCTTTTAGACAAGATCTGCTAGGTCAGGTTCCAAGTCCACTCAGGAGGGTGTTATTGAAGACTATGTTAGATTTGAGCTACTTTGTTCTGTGAAAATTATTCAGAAAACTAATATTCCTAGACAGAGTGAAAAAGCAGGAAAAAGGAATTTATGGTTAGGAATTCTGAAAATGAACCCTTTCTGTTGTTTCTGAGGAAATTGAAAAGAAATGGTCTTTTCTGTTTTAAAGAAGTCATATGTGCTACATTTGTGCATAAAACAATTTAATGCAGCCACAATAACCTCCATCCCACCTCACCTTCTCTGAATACGTGCATCTTTCGAGCACGTATTCTTCCTAAAACCATGCTCTTGTCTTTGACCCATTTTTTTCTCTCATGCCACAGATCCAGTCAGTCAGTCAGGAAACTCTATGGACTCTACTTTCAAAATGTATCTAGAACCCAGCCATTTTTTCATGTCTCTGCTGCTACTGCTGTGACCTGAGCTATCAGCACCTTTCACCAGGATTATCACAATTGCCTCCTATGTGGTCTTCCTCCTCTATTTTCCAAATTATAGCCAGAGTGGTTCTGTAAAACAGGAGTCACATTAAATCAGTTCCCTTGCAAACCATTGCATTAAAAAGCTACAAATCATTTTTATGCTTGACAGATTATCAAAATATCCTGACAGGCTATGCAGAATCTACCTGTCCTTTGTTTAATTGTATTAACTACAGCAACTCTTGTGTTTGGGCCTAATTCTTTTATTTCCTCTTAAAAACTAAAAACCCTTGGAAATGAAGTAGCAGCAGAAATAGGCTGAGATTTCTTTGAGGTTATTAATTTTTATTTCCCACTAGCTAAATTGGACCTGAGGTTCTCCTGAGGAGTTCAGAGCAGTGATTTTTAGCAGTCCCCTGCCAGGCTAGGTACAAGGGATCCATCCAAGTCTGGTTCAAGGGAGCAGTTATAAGAAAACAGAAAAAGCCCATGAAAATCAACTGGAAATAAATGTGCCTTGGATATGCTTCATTAATCTATGAGTTCCCGCCACTTACCCAATGTCTTTCCTTCAAGAGACATTGTGCCAGCCAAGTTCCTAGATCCTCATGCTGCTAAATAATCTCAATAATGGGAGGTAATATAGATGATGGCTAATAATTATTAAGCACTTTGTGCCAAATATTGTTCTAAACTTTTTATATTCATTCATTCAACAAATAGAGGGTGGGGCAAAGGTAAGTCTACAGGTGTTTGTATGGAAAATAACACAATAATTAATAAACAATAATATAAGAATAAACTGTTTATGTACTCACAACTGTAAACCTACTTTTGCCTCTTCCTGTCTTTATTAGGCACTTATTATACATGTCAGTAAATAAAACAGAAAAATAAATTCCTGCCCTCCAGAGCTTACATTCTGATACAAGAAAACAGAAAATATTAAACATAATGAATAAGTAAAATTATATTGTATATCAGGAAGTGATGGGGTAGGGGAAGGGAAAGGAAGTCTTTCAGAACAGATAAATGGTCTGGACCTCACTGAGGAAGTGACATCTGAGCAGAGATGGAGGTGATAAGGAAGTTACCAGTGTGATTACCTAGGGACCAGTATTCCAGGTAGAGGGACCAGCAATCTGGATAGTCTAGGACTAGCAAGAAGCCCATGGTTGGAGTGGAGGGTGAGGGAGGATAAAAGTGATGAGGTCAGAGATATAGGGTAGACAGAGGCCATAAAGGGCTTAGGGGGCCACTGTAAGGGCTCAGCTTTCTCTCTAATCAAGGAGGGAGCCACTGGAGGACTTGACTTAATGTTTTACAGACATTCTCTGACTACTGTGCTGAGGATAGAGCATAGGGTGCAAAGGAAGAGGAAGGGAGAGTGATATTGACCTCAGGTTCAGCTGGCTGCTGGTTCAAAAGCCAGCACTCAAGAGACAGGTGCTGATTTAAGAAAAGATGCTTTATTCAAGTGCTGGCAGCCTGAGAAGATGGCAGACTCCAATCCTAAAGACCATCTTCACACCTCAGTGCAGGCAGAGGTTTTTGTTAGGAGGGAGAAGGAAAACAGAACAAAGAAATCAAGGGGTTGAGGATTGAAAGTTCTCTACATGTAAGTCAGCACAGTTTATTCTGATGGTTATCTGGAAACTGGTCAAGTGAAGGTCTGGTTTTTATGGTTGAAAGTCAGCAAGTCTCCTGGAGCCAGAATGTCTGATTGCTGCGGTCAGCTTCCTTTGAAGTTAGTTCCTGGAACTCTTACACAAATATGTTGTTTATATACAGGTTACATATTAGTTAATTCACCTTTTACAGAAACACTTTTACCAGAAATAGTATTAAAACAATAGAGGGGTGGGTTAGAAGACCAGTGAGGCTGCTATTGTTATAATTCTGGTGAGAAATGACGATAGATCATCAGAGAAGGTGAGAAATGTTTAGATTCCAGATATAATTTAAATGTAGAGTCAATGGGACTTTTTGGATCAGTGGCATGAAAGGAGGAGTGGAAAATGAATACCAGGTTTTGGCCTGAGCACTTGGAAAGGTGGAGTTTGCCTTTAGCCAAAAGGAGAAAGAATGTTAATGAACAGGCTTTGGGAGGAAGATCAAGAGTTCAATTTGGGACATGTTAAGTTTTTGAAATCTATTATAATGGACAGTTGCTTGTGAGTCTGGAGTTCAGGGCAGAGGCTGGGCTGGAGGTATCACCAGAATGTCTGATTGCTGCGGTCAGCTTCCTTTGAAGTTAGTTCCTGGAACTCTTACACAAATATGTTGTTTATATACAGGTTACATATTAGTTAATTCACCTTTTACAGAAACACTTTTACCAGAAATAGTATTAAAACAATAGAGGGGTGGGTTAGAAGACCAGTGAGGCTGCTATTGTTATAATTCTGGTGAGAAATGACGATAGATCATCAGAGAAGGTGAGAAATGTTTAGATTCCAGATATAATTTAAATGTAGAGTCAATGGGACTTTTTGGATCAGTGGCATGAAAGGAGGAGTGGAAAATGAATACCAGGTTTTGGCCTGAGCACTTGGAAAGGTGGAGTTTGCCTTTAGCCAAAAGGAGAAAGAATGTTAATGAACAGGCTTTGGGAGGAAGATCAAGAGTTCAATTTGGGACATGTTAAGTTTTTGAAATCTATTATAATGGACAGTTGCTTGTGAGTCTGGAGTTCAGGGCAGAGGCTGGGCTGGAGGTATCAATTTATGGGTCTTTAACACATATATGGCTATTAAAACCTTGAAGTTGGATGAACTAACCCAGGGAATGTGTGTAGATAGAGAGGAGGATCAAAGACAGGACTCTGGGGTCTCTGAAGAAAGACAAAGACAGGAGTGTGTAACCAAGGGAAGGAAATGCCTTGAGAAGGCAGGAATGATCTGCTGCTTCAAACATCACTGGTAGCTTAGAAAAGAGAAAGACTGAGAATTGACCATTGGGTTTAGCAATGTGGACACTGCTGTTGACTTTATGTAGAGTACTGGGCATGAAAGCCTAGCTTGAGTGTGTTTAAGAAAAATAAGCGGATGGGGTGGAGGGTGGGGGTGGGCTAGAATAGGTCAATGGGACGGGGGAAGGGAAAAATGTAATACTTTCAACAATAAAGATTTTTTAAAAAATAGGAGGAAATGAAATATTGGAGACAGTGAGTATATAAAGCCAAAAATTTTTGCTGCAAATGTTGCAAAAGAAAAGAGGTGGTAATGTCAGGAGAAGCAGGGCCAAGGGAAATTAAAATATACATATTTTAAGATGGGACAAATAACAGTTTATGTAGCTGCTGATGAGAATGGTTGCAGTAAAGAGGGAAAAACTAATGCTATTGGAGAAAAAGGCCAGGACTGCTTGAACAGTGTTTTGGGGTAGTCTTAATGGGGCAGAATCTAATAGTCACTTTAGGTGATCTAGGATTGGTTTTTGTTGTAGTTTTCTGGGGCTGCCATAACAAAGTACCACAAAACAGGGTTGGTTTCTCCTGGGGTCTGTGAGGGAGAATCTGTCCCCAGACTCTTCCCTAGCTTATGGTGATTTATTGGAAATATTGGCCAATTCTTGGCTTTTTAGCACATTACCCTGGTCTTGCCTTCTTGTTTACATGACATTCTTCCTATGCGCCTATCTGTGAACAAATTTCCCTTTTGTATAAGGACACCATTGTATTGAATTAGGGGCCCAACCTACTCCACTATGACCTCATCTTAACTAATTACATCTGTAATGACCTGTTTCTAAGTCAGGTCACATTCTGAGGTTAAGATTTCAACACATAAATTTTTGGAGGGCACAGTTCAACCCATAATAGCTTTAGATAGAAGATGAACAATTTATATTTAGCAACAGGAGGGGAAATAGAGCACATATTTGAAAATTTTGGCAGGTTTATAGATATATTTGTTCGTGGTAATGTTCTTCCGATTGCTTCACATATGTGGAAAACAAGGTCATTAGGTAAGAGTGGTAGTGAAGGCAGAATGAAGAGAGGAGAAGTTGTGAAGTTGTTTCCAGCAGGGAGAGTGAGCTAAGAAAACACAATTTGGCAGCTTAGTCTTACAGACACACCAGTGGGACTTGGTCTGGTATCTACAGCAGGGCACAGGTATTGCCCTGAGTTTTTCTCAAGCTCCACTCAGCTGCACGGGGGAAGGCAGAGAGTGTGGGGAGAGTCGTGGTTCACTAGGGTTGTGGTTTTGCAAAGTGAGTACAGTGCACAGAGGAGTAGGAGAGGCAAGGGAGTTGAGGGTGAATGCAAGGAAGTTATAATAATAGACAGTAGAAATAAAATTCAGTAAGAGGGAAGAGAGGACCCTACATGGAAATACTATGATTACTCTGATTTTAGAATGATAAAAGTGATGGATAGAGAAATGAAGTACTTTTGGAGGTTCCATCAGTGGCAGAATCAGAATTCAAACCCAGGCTGTGCAGCTCAGAGCCCATTTGCTTAGACATAGGACCAGAACAGTGGGGCAGAAAGAGGTAGAAAGGATGAAGTGTCAGATTAGTTATGAGGCTGTTCTGTCCATTGACTCGCCTTGAAATGATAAGCAAGGCGTTCTTGTTCTTGTAACACAATGTTCTATGATTCCAATTATTTTCTTGTCTTTGGAGGAGGATATTTTCTGTTTTATTTTGAAAGATACTTCTTTTATTTAGGACAGTGTTCCATTTCTCTACTAATCTCCCATCCTTCCTTCCTTTTCTCCCTTAAATATATACAATGTTTTCTTGTTCACAAAATACTTTAATAATCATTTTTACATTTTGTGTCCACAGCCACCCTGCTATCACAATTATTATTTTTATTTCCAAGATAATATTATAAGGCTTAGAACAATAAAGTGATAAATCCCACAGCCACTTAATAGCAGAGTTGGGATTCAAAACTAAACCTTTTTTTTTTTTTTGGAATAAGAAAAACCTTTATTTCAGCTTGGTATAACTTCATATTTTTTTATTTTATTGATTTTTTACAGAGAGGAAGAGAGAGGGTTAGAGAGTTAAAAACATCCATGAGAGAGAAACATCGATCAGCTGCCTGCTGCACGCCCCCTACAAAGGAT
>NW_006292344.1:447006-464035 GCF_000327345.1 Myotis davidii
AAATTAGCTATGGTGAATTGTGCTGCTATGAACATAGGGGTGCATATATCCTTTCTGAGTGGTGTTTCTGGTTTCTTGGGATATATTCCTAAAAGTGGGATCACAGGGTCAAATGGGAGTTCCATTTTCAGTTTTTTGAGGAAACTCCATACTGTCTTCCATAGTGGCTGCACCAGTCTGCATTCCCACCAGCAGTGCACAAGTGTTCCTTTTTCTCCACATCCTCTCCAGCACTTGTCTTTTGTTGATTTGTTGATGATAGCCAGTCCAAAGCTAAACCTTTAATTTTAAATTCAATTCTCTTTCAAACTCAAGATACTTTTTAAAAAAATGTTGTATTTTTCTGAATTCGAAATAAGGTGAATTGGAGAGTGGATATATCCCTGACACTGGAGAAATTCAAGAACCTAGATTAGCATTCTTTGGGGAGTCTATAGAATGAGTTCAAGCAATAATTGTGGTTTTAGAATAAATGACCCCTCCCATGCCTTCCACCCTTGACTCTGGGGTAAGTCAGGAGTAAATGTCTAAATTAATCGAAGAAAGGCTAGTTAAATGAAAGTCATGGAGTACACTACTGTTTATATCATGTTTTATATGATAGGTGAAGTTGTCATATTTTTTTCTCAGGAAAGGCGTTCTTTCTCTATCAACAAAAAAGCTTCATTCAAACATCCAGTCATTCATTCATCACACTTTCATTGAGCCCTTGTTATGTGCCTGGATAGTGTTAGGCATTGGATCCTTGCCTTTAGGAAGTTCATAATCCAACAAATAATACAGACCTGTAAACCAACAGAGCTGGGACTGAGCAAATGCCTGGCTAAAGAGGGAGCACTTCAAGTTGGAGGTGACATTTATGTTTCTTAGAGGAGTTTTACAGGTAGTGCAGGGGAATATTTGCATAGTCCTAGGAGCTCTCTTCATTTTTCTTCCCAAGACTGGTCTGAGCGTGGTCTCCACACCTGTAATAACAAAACACATGCCACACTAATACTGTAAGACAAGTGAAAAGCAGAATGACTTCTTCAGCTGGGACAGGACATGGAATCCAAGAGACAGACATTGCTGTGACCAACATGATTATGGGCAGGAAAGAAGACATGAGCAGGCAGAACTGAAAATCCATCTGGGCTTCCTATATGAGAGAGTAACTCTGCCCAGGCTATGTTCCTCTGGCCAATAGGAAAAATCCAAGTAACTTTCTGTTTCAGAGAGAAGTAGAAGACTAGTATGGAGAAGACCTGGATAATGGCCTGCTGACAATTTCTCCTCCCTGGGCCACAGTTCATAAATTATAGAGTTGATACTGCTAATTGTGATGGGACTTTGGATGAAAATTTTTATTTATGCTATTTTACTTTTTCTGTACTTTCCATATTTTTACAATGAAAATGTTTTAATTAACCTTTAAAGAGGTAAAAGAAGGGCCTGAAGTGAATGATAACCATTTGAGACCATTCCAACTGAAAATCTGATTTTAAAGAAAGAGTGGAGACAAAGAGAATGAGCAGACTTTTTATGACTCCTGGTGACAGTAATACTAGTACCTGTTGTTAACAATGCTTTTTATAGTAGCTCCCATTTGTTGAGTACCAAGTCTTATGTAAGACACTTCACATATTTAAATACATATTATCTATAGCATAAATATTTAGATAGAGAGATAGATAGTATAGCTAAAGATTGCTATAGATATATCCCTAGAATACAGGGAAGCAATATAATCAAGTGTTTAAAGCCCCTTTGACTTTAAATTAAATTCTAGTTGGGTCTATTTATCCCCCATCTATCTCTGGGCCCAGTGCCAATGCCATTCAAAAAGAGGCACACTTCCTTTTCATGTGAGCATTAACCCAGGTTCAGGGGTCTCAAGACCTAGTACTAGTATTGTATGTCCTCACCTCCTCCCTTCACTGAGCCAAACAGCAAGTTGCATGGGTGAGTATAGAACAGGACGATGCCTCTGAATTCTGGGACTGCAAGGCAGAATAGTATCTGTGACATCCTAGAGTTAACTGAGAGTCCCTACATTCAGAAGTCTGGCCCAGGCACAACTCATTGCCTTGGGCATATGCCACTCCCCCACCACATGGCTAGAGTCAGATTTTGTTAAGGAAAACACATTCTCAAGAAGCCTCTAAATCAATCTCTAATACAAAGTTGAGCATTTTACCAAGAATTGCTGAAGATTTAAGGAAAACAAACATTATATGAGAAAAGAACAAAATCCAAACACACCGAAAAATTAGCACCCTAGGAAAGAGACAATGGAAACAGAAACAGGATGCCAGGAGAAGTACCAATTAGAGATGTTACAAAATATATATATTTGTTAAAAAGAAAAAGCCAATAAATGAACAGAGCAGAAGAGAACATGAGTGTGTTATAAGACAGAGCTGAGTAATTCTGCCAGTTCTTAGAACAGAAGGACCAAAAGATAAAACATAGAGAAAGTTAAGATACTTGGAGGACATAGTCAAAAGTATAAAATGTATATAATAAGAGTTCAAAATGGAGAGAGTATAGACAAAATGGATGAGAGACCAAAGATATAATGGAAAAAATATTATATCCCAGTGCTGAAGAAAGATGTTTGAGATTGAAAGGGCATACCAGGCTCTTGAACAAAATAAGTTTAAAATAAAATTAACCCTGGACACATCCTAGTGAAATTTTGAAAAATGAAGGGGAAAAAAACCCCACAACAAACAGCTGTCTAAAAGCTGTCAGGAAAAAAACAAAACAAAGATTATCCACAAAGAAAGAATTAGATAAACAACCAATTTATGATTATCAATAATGGCTACAAAGAGACAATGGAATAATGTCTTCAGTGTTAGGAGAGGAAATGATTTTGAGCTTAGAATTCTATAATGACCTAAATGATTATTAACATGTAAGGTCAAAATAAAAGCATTTTAGACATTCAAAGTTAATGCAATAATTCTCATTATAAGAATTTCTGGAAGGTCGGTCTAGTCCAGCAAAATGAAAAAAGGAATGCAAGAGAAAATTATTACAGAGATAAGCATCCTTGAGTAAAGAAACAGAGATACTTTTAAAATTAAATCTTAATAAATGTTGACTTAAAAAAATAAATCAATGTTATGTTAGAGCCCAAATTAAAAATGTTCCCTATGTTTAATGTGGGGAAGGAGGAGGTTAACATTTTAAGCTTAGATTGTAGAAAAATATTGATTGTGTTGTTTGGACTGCAGTAGGAGTGTGACTTGAACTTCAAGAGTTGGTATGGAGAAACTTTATGGGTCCTGTCAGAGCTGAGGAACTGTGATTCTATAAGGTCAGCTTCAGGAAGAAGATAATTTATTTATTCTTTTCTAAAATGTAGCACATGGGACCAAGATGCATAGAGCTCACTCCCTCCTGGTTTTCAGAGCTGGGACCCATGCAGTTTGCACTGCTGTAGCCAAACATGACCCCCTTCTTATTAGGAGCTTGGAAGGTGACTGCTATAGGTAAAAAAAACGAGCCCCCCAAACACAAAAAACAAACAAACAAAAAACATTTGATAATAAATAGCAGCTTTGCTGGGTACTGCTGCTGGGCCCAGAGCCAAGCCTTGCCAAGCCTAATATACCTTCTCTTCTCCCCACTGATCCAGGACGCACTGGCTTCTCTAGGAGGATAGTACATCTTTCTCTCAACTCCTGGTAAATATATTTTTGGCTCCTAAGTAGATACAACCTCCCAGTTAGTGTTTATTTTTAAAATCCAAATCCTTGTTTGGTCCTAAATTTGGTATGATGAAGAGATATTTAAACCTGCAGTCACTGTATGCATTCACACTATAAGTTTTTATCTCTTGGGCTGTGACCAGCATGGCTAGAGAGCTGACGAGTCCTGAGTAGGGGCAGCTGGGGATTGAGAAAAGGAAAAAAAGAAACAGACACAAAGACTTCAAGTAAAGCTGGGGCCAGATGGGACGCTGCCCTTGGATGGAGAGACAGTGACCCAGAGCTAGTGCAACGCATTTATTATATAGAGCATGATACCAGGAAGTTTTATTAGAGTTTAAGACAAAGGAAATTATGTGAAATCATGATTAAAGATCAAGCTGCAAGTCTTCATTCTTGTGGCTTCTTTGTAATTGTCACTCCTGGCTGAGCCTGGATAACTGCGTCTGTTCCTGGTGCCTGGCTGAACTTAGATAATGAAACCCACCCCCTGGCGCCAGAGCTAAAGGTTAGGCTGACAACATACCTGCCTCTGGCAAGGTATGTTTCCAGGACGTGACTCTACTGATGTTAGTGGACTCAGCTGACAATTAGCTCATGTGCCTTCCCAGGCACTCTCTACACCACCATAACCCACCAATGTGTAGGATAGTCTCTTGAATCTCTTTTCCTCTTTGACATGATGAAATCTGTGTGCCTTTGCATGGCATTTATACTCTTCACAATGAAGTACTCATCAGCCTAACAAAGCACTACTCCCTCTACTTTCCAGGAAATCCATTCTCCAGCTGTGTCTCCAAGGCTCCACACCTTCACCGTTGGGAGAACATGTTACTCGTATGAGTTCTCCATTAATCTGCTCTGTGAAGTGCTCCTGGACACCCCATTCACAGTTGAGTTCACCTGCCTCTGTGCTCCCATAATATTGTTTTCCTCTCTTCGTGATGAAAATAATCTCTGTGTATTATAAGTGCATTAGTTTCTCTTGTAGACCAGAAGGAACCAGAAAACAGATTACCGGTCTCGGTATTCACCTATGACTAGCACAGTGCCTAATGATTAATACTTCTTAGACAAATGAATGAATCCATGAATGACATGGTCTAAGACCCTAACTGACATGGCAAAACAAAGATCTTGAGCTTGGCTACAAAATAGATTTTACACAAGAGTTTGCAAAAATGCTTATTCCCAAGCTTCAGTCCAAAAACGTTTTTATTTTGTAGGACCAGGGAGAGGCCCGGCAGTCTGCATTTCCCCAAACCTCTGATTTGTCAGAGCTGGAGACCTGCTGTGGCCTGGGAGTTTGTTTGTTCCTTGGGAAGTAATATGCTTTTTCCATTCATCCAGTGCTACACGACTGAGTCTGGGTCTGTTTGACCACTCTCCCTCTCCAGGAGGGCAAAGTGAGGCCAGTTGCCCCTCCAGCATGCTGACCTTCCATTAAGAAGTCTGCAAAGCTTAAAACTTTCTGAGTGCCGTGCCCTGAGCACGGCAGAGATGTGCACAATCATGGAGCCCAACCTGACAGCAGATTTGCATTTTGACTAATTTCTATATCCAAGAGGTTTTGAGGAAAATAGAGCAACATTTTGCTGTTGGGGTCTATCATCCTGTTATTTTTCTGATATAATTGACAACCCTGGTATGAACAATCTGTTATTAAGCCTCCATCTTCCTCTAAGTGAATATTGATGCTGTGTTTACCTTTAATTAATATTCATTGCAATAAAGGAATTACACTCATTCAATTTTAATTATACCCTTCTTGCATAAACAGGCTTTTAATAACAGATTTTCTAGAATGGAAAAAACAAGCTCTCTGCCCCCAGCCTAGTCTAATGCCAGGAAAGCCGCCTCCGCGATAGATAAAGGGGATTTCAATTTTTTAACTTGGTGTAGTGGGAAGAGCTGTGGGTGGAAAGTTAGTTCTTCTAAGCTATGGGTTCTTGGGCTAATTCCTTTCCCTCCTTCATATCTGAAAAATGGTGACTGGACCAGATCAATTATCTTCATCTGTGGCTGCATATTGAGATCACTAGGGGGAATTATTGAAAATACCAAAGGCCAGGCCCCATTTCAGATGAATGAAAACAAAGTCTCTGTGGGGTGGATGACACTGGTATTTTTATTTTTATTTTTTTATTGATTTTTTACAGAGAGAAAGGGAGAGAGATAGAGAGTTAGAAACATCGATGAGAGAGAAACATTGATCAGCTGCCTCCTGCACACCCCCCACTGGGTATGTGCCCGCAACCCAAGTACATGCCCTTGACCGGAATCGAACCTGGGACCTTTCAGTCCGCAGGCCGATGCTCTATCCACTGAGCCAAACCGGTTCGGCAGACACTGGTATTTTTAAATAGATCCTCAGGTGGGATGCCTTTAATGTTGAGAATTTCAAGGTTGACAACTGCTGATAGGGGCATCATTCTTATGAGACTTCAGGTGGATTTGGCTCCTGCTAAAGTGGTAGATTGCACAGGACCCATAAGGAAAGCCAGCATGGACCTCAAGAACCAGCTCAGTCCTTCCCTGGTGCTACCCTATGCTGGGAATCACATCCTGTGCCGGGCTCAGTGGTACTCTCTAGGAGCAGAGGGGAAGGAATAATATTCACTGAGCACCTGCTACATGCCAGACACATCCAACATCTCATCTGTTGGTCATCAGAAACATATCTCACATCTACCATGTTGCAGGCATAGGGAATTTAATGCTGATGAGCAAGGCAGTTTCTGCCCTCATGGACCTTATGGTCAGTAGTGGAGATAATAATTCTGATAATTCACAATTAATTCACTAGTTTAAAGAGTTGCGAAGAAAAAGTTCAGGCTGCTATCAAAGCACATAGCAGTGGTGGGAAAATGTTGGCAAGGAAACCATGAAGCCATGTCTAAGACCCAAGGCCTGCAAATAAGTAAGGCTAGTTCACTTAATAGATGGGAAGAAGCATTCAAATTAGAAATAATGTTTTTACAAGGCAGATATTGGCACTGCTATTTTATGAATGAGCAAACCTAGGCCCAGAGAGGCCCAGTGCTTTTCCTAAGACCCAAAGCAGCCAGCCTCACTCTGACTTTTCCAGCTTGGAAGGGGTTTTAGAAACAACTAAAATTGTACGGTGGTGCAGAACTGGTCAAACTACCTTACCTGTGGCTAGACAGAGTAGGAGTTGGGTTGGAGTAGGGAAGGAACAAAGCCATAGGCTGAAGGCCCACTGCAGGCATGAAATGCCACCTGCTTAGGCAGGCAACAGGCCATATGTAGTCCTGGGAAGGAAGTTGGATCACAATGTCCAAGAAGAATGTTGGATGGGAGTGGGGCTCTGTGAGTCTGACATATGTGGCACGACAAAAAGAGGGGTCCAATAGCAGGGGCATTTGGATGATCCCAGCAAGTGGCCCAGAGCAAGGCAATCTTTCATTCAGTACCAGGTCTCTTCCCATTAGTCTTGAGTTCAAGGGTGAAACCCCAGACTCTTCGAAAAGCAAGGCAGTGCCCTACTGGAGATTAATCAGGGCTGGGCAAGCCCAGTAATGCAGCTCTTCCAGAGGATAAGGTGAGGCCGCATCTTGGTGGCTGGCCAGGGCTCAGAGGCCAGACTAAAACAGGAGGTCAGAGCCAGCTTAGCACCAGGGAGACTTGGTGCTGAGCTCCTCAGCTTTGGCTTGAGGACAGGATCAGTGCTGGAGGCTGTGGGTAGGCATACCCAAAGGCTGGGGATCAAATAGTTCCAGGCACCGGGGGCGGGGGGTGGAGCAGGTATACAGAAGTGGGGAGCAGGTGCTGCCTGACTGTCTATTCCAATGGTTTTCAGTGAGTATGAGATTCTAATATCCCCTGAGAATCTACTTCATTCAGTATAGGATCTGGACTGGAGTGTGGGCACCTACATTTTTAAGATGCGCCATAGGCAATTCTAGTGTACATTTCTGATTAAGAATCACTGATCTAGACCAATTCCTTCAGTTTTCAGGTGAAGAAATAAGTTTAGAGAGAAATGACTTGCCCAAAGTCACACAATATGCTAGCAAAAATAATCAAGACCCTGGTTTCTTCATTCCCAGTCCTGTGTACCCAAATGTTCAGGTTAGCAGTTAACATCAACAGCAGTAACACTAGCTCCATAGATGCATACTCCTGTGCCTCTGATATCATCTGATCTTCCCAGTTAGGGGTCATTTATGCTCACATAACTGATAAGCAAAAGAAGGCTATGTAAAGTACAACAATTTGCTTGCTCAAGGCCACATGGTTGAGCTGAAACAAGAACATACCTTCCTCCTAGTCCTGAGATATTTCTCCTGCTTCAAACACCAGAGTATAAAGCTACAATTTAGGCTTTTCTCCCAGGAGGCAAGACCTGACCTTCCTCAACCGGGACAGTCTAATAGCCTCCAAACCATTTCCTGCACATGTCACCAACAAGCCCCTAATGGAGAGTAGCAATAAGGCTAAAGGGGGGCAGTAATTAGTGGCCTGAAGGCATAAGTGACGTTTGGACAACTGGCCGGCTGGCTGCAGTGCATTTGGCACCCTAAGGACTCCAGAAACTGGATCCAAAGTGCCAAGCACATTAAATTCAAGTGTCATCAAGGTCTGAGCTCAGCTGCTCCCTTAGCATTTGCAAAATGTCCTCCCCATACCCTTCCCTTCATATCCTCCCTTGGCCATTTTCAGGAGCAGATGAGCTGGGGTTACATACAGCTGATCCCAGACCTGCAGGTTAATTATCTTGGCCTGTAATTAGTGTTTTCTATTCCTTGTTCCTTGCCAACTCCCCCAGTTAATGTATCATTTCTTTCTCTGCAGGAACTCCATTGGGAGGGTTCCGAGGCTGCAGAATAAAAACTTCTGGTAATGGCAGCCTTTTGGAGATGTTTCATCTGCTGACTGTCCCATCATCCCTTGGTGTCTTCCCTGGTCTCTCTCTGCACCTCAAAAGTTTACATAAGTCACCAAGTCTCCTGAACATTTTTCAAAAGCCTCAATTGAGGAAAAGAGAAATATAGTGTAAGAGAGAAACATTGACCAGTTGCCTCCTATACATTCTCCAACTGGGAATTGAACCTGCCACCTTTTGGTGCAGGGGATGATGCTCAACCAACTGAGCTACTCCAGCTGGGCTCTCCTGAACATGCATTTGTCTCTCCATCTTTGCACCTTCTGATTTGCTAAGGCCTCATCCTCGCTCATTCGGACTTCTACAGTATATATATATTTTTTAATGGGCCTTCCTGACCTGGTGCTACAAATGTCTCCTCTACATATAGGCAGAAAAATCTTTATAAACTACTAATTAGGCTGTGTTACTCTCCCACTTAAAGCCTAACCTTTTCTTTTTTTTAGAATATATTTTATTGATTTTTTACAGAGAGGAAGGGAGAGAGATAGAGAGTTAGAAACATCGATGAGAGAGAAACATCGATCAGCCGCCTCCTGCACATCTCCCACTGGAGATGTGCCTGCAACCCAGGTACATGCTCTTGACCGGAATCAAACCTGGGACCCCTCAGTCCGCAGGCCGACGCTCTATCCACTGAGCCAAACCGGTTTAGGCAAGCCTAACCTTTTCATACAATGCCATGGGCAGTATGGCCTGCTTGGTTTCCAAACCCCTCTTTCTACAAGGTTTTTACACTCCACTAATTCAGAACTGCTGTAATTCTCTCCCTCCCTTACACTTCCCAACATGTATGTACATGTGCGTGCACACACATGCACAACATTCATCCATGCTGCTCCATGATGAGGAAAACAGAAGCTGGTCAGGAAGGGATCTGACTAACTTGGGGAAGCATGCTAAGAACCATCATGAGGAAAGAGACAAGAGACTCATTGTATGTGACTTTGGGAGATAGGACTAGAAGCTATTAATTTCATTCTAACATGCAGAATAAATAGTTAACATTTGAAGCTGTTTGAGCGGCTGCCCCAGGAAATAGTGGGTGTGCCACCTGGAGTCAGGGAGAGGCCATCTGTCTGCAATGCTGCAGGTGCATGTCCTGCACTGGGCACCATCTGGGGGCCTTTGGTTCTCAAACGTCATTCTAATTCCAGGATTCTGTATATCTCTAATACAAAACCCACAGCGAGTTATGCTATTTCCACAAAGACCTTTCTTTTTTTTAATTTTAAAAATGTTTTCTATTTACAGAGTTATTGAGAAGATAGTACAGAGAGTTCCCATATACTCTACAACTATTATGGTTAATTTATTTCCAATTAATGAACCAACATTGACACATTATTATTAACTAAAGTCCATACTTTATTTACATTTTCCCTGATGTCTTTTATTCCTCTGTTTCAGGATACAGGCTAATTGTGAGGAAAACATCAAACAAATCCCTTTTAATGACATTCTGCAAAATACCTAACCAGTAATCTTAAAAGCTGCCAAGGTCATAAGAAGAGGAATGTCAACCACAAAGACTTACCTGTTTGGGAAAATCTCTTACCTCTCTGCTCCTTTGTGCCTGAATCCCCACATAATACACACTCGGCACATACCCGACACAGACAATTTCTACAAGGCACAGAGAACTTTACACACTGACTGAAGTTCCTTCAAGTATCTGTGCAGGCACATCTTATACCCACTCAACTAGATAAGCTTCAGGGGGAAGAAGAGCCGGAAGATCATTTGAGTAATCTGGAAGGCCATCTGGCCTTCCATCTTTAAGCAGAGGCCCAGGGCAAGCCGAGCCTGCAATGGAAGGTAAGAGCCTGCCATGTCCTCAACGTGTCTCATTTCCTACATGCCACTCAGAGTTGTAAGGCATCTTGAATTATACAGCTGCTAAACACGCCCAGCTACTTCATGTGAGGCATCACCAGTAAGCAGATATCTTCCAGCCCCGAAGGGCCTACTGGCATAGTTGGATTCAATATGTGGCATTGTCAGTTTCTGCTGTGGGGCCTCCCTGAGGAAGTTAAAAGGGAAACTTTGGAGCTATTTGATTTCCCCTCATTTGCCTTCTTTAGAGGGTGTTAAGATACAACTCTACTGCAGAAGGTCTATCACCACTTTTAGTGTAGACCACACGATGGGAAGATGCCAGGTCTCCACTGCTCTCATCAGCATGGTGCTGGGCTCACAGTGTTTCAGGAATTAGTTATTGAGTCATTGTTTAGAAAACAAATTACTTTAGTCTTTCAAAATTGATGTGGCAGAAGGAACATGAGTTTAATGATTTGTGACCCCAGTTTTGCGAGTTTAGGTAAATCTCTTTCTCTCTCTGGGGCTCAGCCTGTGTGTGTGTGTGTGTGTGTGTGTGTGTGTATGTGTGTGTGTGTGTGTGTGTGTTTGGCTGGGTGTTGGAGGTGGGAAGAGAGAAGGTAGAGGGGAAGGGAGAAGAAAATTGATTAAATGATCTCCATTCTTCCAATGGGAATGTGCTAGAATTCTTTTATTTTTCTACTAGAGGCCCGGTGCATGAAATTCATGCATGGGAGGGGGTGTCTCCCTCGGCCCAGCCTGCATCCTCTCCAATCTGGGACCCCTTGTGGGATATCTGACTCACAATGTGGGACTGCTGGCTCCTAACCACTCACCTGCCTGCCTGCCTGATTGCCCCTAACCGCTTATGCCTGCCAGCCTGATTGCCCCCTAACCACTCCCCTGCTGGCCTGATTGATGCCTAGCTGCTCCTCTGACAGCCCAATCACCCCAAACAGCACTCCCCTGTCAGCCCGATGACCCACAACTGCCATCCCCTCCTGGTCTGATGGCTCCCAACTGACCTCTCCTGCCAGCCCGATCACCTCCAACTGCCCTCCCCTGCCAGCCTGATGGCCCACAACTGCCATCCCCTGCTGGCCTGATGGCCCCCAACTGCCATCCCCTGCCGGCCTAATTGCCCCCACTGCCATTCTCTCCCAGCCTGATGGCCCACAACTGCCTTCCCCTGCCAGCCTGGTTTCCCTCAATTGCCCTTCTCTGCTGGCCATCTTGTGGAGGCCATCTTGTGCTGGCCATCTTGTAACAATGTGGGAACAGCTATCTTGTGATGACGTGAGGGGATCATGCAAGGGTGTGAAGGCCATCTAGGCTTTTATTAGTATAGATGTCAGAGGTCGGCAAACTTTTTCTGCAAAGGTCCAGATATTCTAGGATATGCACACCTCACAATCTGTAACCACTGCTCAGCATTGCCATCATTGCAGGAGAGCAGAAATAAATGAATGAATCAGTGTGGCTTTATTTCAATAAAATGTTGTTTACAACAATAGATGGTAAGCTGAATTTGGTTTGCTGACCCCGGATTTGTTGCCTTGTGTTTTAGTGTATTCTATGTATGCTCCTCATAATAAATCGGAGTTTCTCATTCAGTCTGAAGTGAGTGGTAGGACTCATTCCATATCAGCCTACATCATGAAGGGACTTTCCCAAGGTTCCTGACACCTCTGCTCCAGAATCAAGTGGCTTCAACTTACAGTAAGCTTTTCCTTAGATCATCTCAGAGTTCTGCATGCAGAGCTAAGAACAGAGCTGAGGTAAATAACAGCAGTTGACCATTTTCACTTCTGTCAAAGAAGTCTAGATTTTCAAAATTTCCCAAACCACTATGATAAGTAGAAAATGTAGTCAATCACAGATTGGTTGAATATTTTCAATAACAAGATCTAGAGAGAATATCTCAACAGCTGCAACACTGATCTCCTAAGCTTGGCATCCAATGCCTCTTGATCTAGCACCAGGGGACTTTGCACAGCTTCCCATAACCACCACCAGACACTGAGTCAATTCTATACTTCTAAGATGTGTGACTTTAAAGAAGCAACTCAAGCTCTCTGTGCCTCAGTTTTCTCAATCCACTGAAATAATTGTTTAAGAGCTTTGCACATCTCACCTGGCATACAGTAAGCACTTGATAAATGCCATGTCTTACCTCTTTGTCCCATGAGTATTCCTGCCTCTGGGCCTTGGCTCATCTTTATCTTGGCACACTATATACTTTCCATTCCTCCAGATTGAGCTTAAATACTCACTGGTCTGATTCTCTTAGTCAGAAATAACCTTTCTATGTCCCATTCATCCCTTAACGGAACAACTTATGTATACTTGTCATGGTCATTTTCTATTTTGTCATAACTTATTGGTACTTATCATCATACATATCAGGGACAGAACGTGTCACCAGTTCTCTCCTGGAACCCTCTGTGATGCTGAGCCAAGTGCCTGAGCACATAAAGGATTCTTGGTAATAGTTAGTTGAATTAATAAATCAAGTAAAACAAGCAATGCCTTAACAGGCAGGCAGACTGTCCCTTTTATTTTGCATTCTGATGTTCTGGTTTTCTGAAGATGAGGCTCTACTGTCAGTTTCCAATGAAAGTGCAGAAAGGCTCATTAGTTTTTCAAATATATTGGGTACAAAAACTGACAGAGATGTAGTTTTTGCTCGTTTTTTCTCTTGAGCATGGGTGGATGGTTTTTCGTGATAATTTGTAGCCTATGAAGTCATCCATTTATATCAGATCTAGGCATAGACTGGAGACTTGGAGTTTGGGGCCTAGGAGGAAGCAGGAGCAGGTGGCCGTGGAGCCCAGGGCTCGAGAGAGAGGCTTCGTCAAATTTTGCTAATTAAGTCTGGGATCCCTCTCTCCCTCAGCCTGCCAAGATGATGTTAATGGGCTACAGCTAGATATTTTACTAGAGAATTCCCACTGTAGTTTGTTTTTTGTTATTAGTGAAAGAGAAATCTGTGCATAAGGCCCACTTTACCCCAATTTTGAAAATAAATTTATTCCTTCTTGATTTAAATTCATGGAGTTGAGTTTAACTTCAGAGAAATTGTGGTTCCCAGGCCTATGACACTTCCAAGTGCTGGATGAATCACAGACTTGTAGAAAATTGAAAAGGGACTCAGAGATTAGTAACTATAATGTCCTATGCATTCATCTCCCTAAGCATTGCTAAGAGAGGGATTTGCAACTTTCTTATGAATGCTTCCAGTGACAGGTGGTTCTATTGCTACATGAGGCAGCTCATTTTTTTTTATCATACCTCAAATTCTTATTGATATTAATAATAATATCATCTTGCATTCTCATGGTGATTTACTTCCAAGAAAGTATCTTCACATTTGTAATGTTTGAATTTTACTAGGTTGCTGGGAAGAGGCCCGGGCCCACTCCATCACCTATCTCATTGATGAGGACCATAGGCCTGGCTGGTTCCAAGCTATGAACCTTGTGCAGGGTCTCTGACTCCACATGTGAGATGATTTCCACTGTGCCTTGGGTTCCCTTTTAAAAATAATACTTATTTTTACAATAGTGGAGTATATTTTCTGAACATGTAGAGGGAAAATGAAATACTCTCTTTTGAACTCACCCCCTATCTTAGTACTCCTTGGAGGTAGATAAACCAAAGTCCAGAGAAGAAAGGAAGTGTGGAAGAGGTTCTACCTGCCTGACTGCAGCCTCAGTTTCCACTTGGAGGTGATGCAGGCACCTCCAAGTGGAGGATAGATTCAGGATATGTATGGGATCTGTGTTCAGTAGGTGATGGCTTGCCTCTAGAGGACAAGAAGCAAGGCCTGGGAGGAGCCAGCTGGTAGGTAGTTGTCCTTGGCTCCAGGAGGAGTTCTGTCCTGATGGCATGCGCTATCCCGGTGGCCTGGTCCTGCTTTCCACCTTTTCTTCTGTACCTGTGCAAGTTCATGACCTAATGGCCTTTTTTCTTTCTCAGTTCAGTAATCCAAGCCTGTCTATCTGTTGCTGTTGATCTTCCTGGAAAAGAATCAGTGGCTGGAAGTCCCCAAGAGCCTAGGCCTAATAGTGTTGAGGGAACTTACATTAGCTGGTGGTACTGGTCATGTTCATAAGAATAAAAATACAAAAGGAGGAGGAGGAGAGGAGAAGAAATAAATTGAGAGAATGAGAACTATAACACTGACAAGTCAAAATAATGAAAAGCTTGTTTAAATAGAATGCAGAGGAGAGAGATCAAGAAAGAGAACTTTCCAGTACACATTCTCAATGAAGTTCAAAAAGATGTTATGAAAGAGAAAACTGATAATAAGAAAGAACTTTCCAAAATTAGGAAAAAAATAATTTCATTTCTAATTTTTTTAGGAAAAAATAATTTTAAAACAATTACTGAAATTAAAATAATCTATAGAAAGAATGAAAATATATGGAGGGGCAGAAAACTTAGATCTAGATAAACTTAATAATATACTCCAGACTATGAAGCAAAAAGACAAAGCAATAAAAGTTATTGTTGAAAAGAAAAGAGAGGTGGAGGATAGATTCAGGATCCACAATTAGCAAAGATAAGCAGCTCCAGAAGAGAAAAAGGAGAGAATCAAAAAATAATAAAAATGTTAATTTCCTGGGGCTGATTAAAGGTCAACATTTTAGATTAAAATGCAAAATTATAGACATGAATTATAAAAATAATAAAAAAAAACATTTTCTGGTAAAATTTTAATTTCCAAGGAATAAAAAGAGCATTTTACAAGTTTTTAAAAAGCGAATATATGTTACTTAACAAGGGAGAGAGAATGATTTTGACATTTGAGTTCTTGTCTGTGACACTGGAAACTAAAAGATGCTGAAAGATATTTAAAGAATATCAATGGGAAAAGACTGTGATTTCTTTGATTTTCCAACCAAGAACTTCCAGGGTTCAAAAAGTATGTACATGAACATCTTACAAAGGACTTAAAGAAATATGGCTTCTAAATAAAAATTTAATTAGGGAAAAGAGATCATATTAGGGCAGATAAAAATATAAGAAAAAATACTGGTTTTCAATGAATCTAGTAAATTTCACTTTTAAATATAAGCCAAGTCACTTAAAGTAGAAAAGGAATACTGAAGTCAGTATTTTAACAACGTAGAGGAAAAATTTCAATCAGGTTAACAAGCAAAGGAGGATGGGGTGGGGAAAGCATTTCCAGTCTCAAGGAAATATAAGCATAGCTAGTGTATAACTCTTAAAATTTGTATTTGGATAGTTGTCCATCAATTTGTTAAAGGTTTAAAAGTAATAATTAGTGATATAAACGCATAGTACACTTAAAAAATCACAATAGGAAAATAATGGAATAAAAAGACAGTCAAATCAGATAAAGTAAGGAAAGGGGGAAAAGTAAGTAAAAAAAATTCCTAGAAATAAAAAATAGCCCCTCCCCCCAAAAAAACCCCAAAACCCACACAAAACAAACTTAAGTTCAAAATGGTTCAATGAGTAATTCCAGTAAATTTAAGAAAGAAATAATTCCAATCTTATACAAACTATCTTAGGTAATAGAAAGAGGAAGCACCTTCCAGTTTGTTCTTTAAGGTCAACACAGTCTGACAACAAAAACCTGGTAAAGATGGAATAAAAAGAACTAGCACAGGTCAGTTTCACTTATAGATATAGCTGCAAAGTCTTAAACAAAGTAATAACAAATGGATTCTAGCACTTATTAAAAAGATAATGCATCACAATGAATTACTTCATGATCAAAATTCAAGTTTCACCTAACAACAGAAAAAGCTATCACTTAATTTGCCACATGAATAGAAGGGAAAAGCATTATAAAAACATAAATAGATGAAAAAAAGCATTTGATAAAATTTAGCATCTATTCATGATTAAATTTCATAGCAAGGCTGAAAGGTAGCTACACAAATCTTCCAGCAAATTCATACATAATGTGAAATGGTGAAGGTTTCTCTCTTAGAGTAATTTCAGTGTAACATGCCTGATTTCTACTTCTACCTTCTCTATTATTCTAGACACCAGAGGCCAGGTGCATGAGATTTGTGCACTGAGGGATGGGGCTGGGGGTGGGAGGGGAGGAAGAGGGGTGGGTGTGGTCCCTCAGCCTGGTTTGCGCACTATAGTAGTCGGAAACCCCTCAGGGGATTTTTGCCTGCTAGATTAGGCCCAATCCCCAGCAGTCAGACATTTCTTTTGCAGTCTGGGGCTCTTACAGTCCAGGACCCCTCGCTTCTTATCACCTGCCTGCAGTTGAGGCAGGAGAGGCTCCTGCCACAACTGCTGTGCTCATTAGCCATGAGCCTGGCTTCTGACTGAGTGGCGCTCCCCCCGCGGGAGCGCACTAACTACCAGGGGGCAGCTCCTACATTGAGTGTCTGCCACCTGGTGGTCAGTGTGTGTCATAGTGACTGGTCATTCCACTGTTTGGTCGATGGTTTTATTTTATAGGATAGCCAAGATATGGAAACAGCCTAAGTGCTCATCAACAGATGAGTGAATTAGAAAACTATGGTACATATACACAATGGAATACTATGCTGCTATAAAAAAGAAAGAATTCTTACCATTTGCAACAGCATGGATGGAACTGGAGAGCATTATG
>NW_006292344.1:465061-471214 GCF_000327345.1 Myotis davidii
TGCCTCAGCACCTGCATTAACCCCCCAGAGGTGATCTCGTAGCTGCACTGGCCTCCGTGGGAACAGGGCATCACCACTCCACCCTCTCACTGTCATCTCACAGGCTCCCCCCCTCAGCACCCAGAACACCCAGACACTCTCCAAAGGACGTGAGCGCATCAGAGGGGATGTGTGCACATCCTGTGGGGGTGTTAGGCATGCTGGGTTGATGGAAGTGCAGTGGAGAGGCAGTGGGAACTTGTGCACGCCTTGGTTTACAACTGTTGCAGGCGTGGGAGGGTGACAGTGTGCTGGGGGATGTTCGCACACCAGGGAGGGATGTGCACACTGGAGGCCTCTGGCTTTGCAGATCCGCAAACCCCCATGGTATGGCCAGGAGGATGTCAGTCTGGCCCGTCACGGTGGCTGTCCCTGTGATCCTGCATCTTCTGGGTCAGGAGACGGATCTTATGCAGCCACTCCTGGGCGCTGATGGCCTGCAGGTGCTACTTCAGCTCAGCCTGCAGGCTCGACTTGGTGTGCTCACAGCTGTCACACCACCATGTGGGGAGTACAGGCTGCCCTCCGCCAGCCTGCCTCCCCTGTCCAGAGGCTCTCTGCGCTGCTCACCTGCCCAGAGTGACTGGGGCTGGGTGGAAGCCAGGCGTCCTGCCCTGCCCAAACCTGGCCGATCCGCCCCTGTGTGAGCTGCCGCCCCGCCGGGAAGGGTCACGGATCCAGGTCCCGGGACCGTGGATAGCTTCAAGCACTGCCCCCTGCCCAGCAGGGTCACAGATCTGGGTCCCGGGACCGCAGACAGCCATAAGCACTGCCCCCCGCCCACCAGGTCACAGATCCGGGTCCCGGACCGCGGACAGCCTTGCCTGCTGCCACCCACCTTCAGTATGCAAATTAGCTGCCATCTTGTTGCTTCAGGGTAGGGGTCCCCACTGGGGTGCCTGGCCAGTCTGGGTGAGGGGCTGAGGGCCATTTTCAGGCTGGCGGGCGACTGAAGCTCCCAACTTCTCCTTTTTTTCTTTTTTATTCTGGGATTTATTTACCTTCTATGGCTGTCACCGGAGCTGAGAGCTGACTTTAGCTCTGAGGCCTGGGTGCAGCTCTGAGACCTCGGCTGCTGAAAAGAGGGATCTGGGTTTATTTGGATTCTATAATTGAAACACTGTTGCAATCCTGCTGGCTGTAGTCCGGCTGGCTGAAAGCAGGTTTATGGGTTTTGTTTAACTTCTATAATTGCAACATTGTTTCTTAGAGTGCAAGCTCAGAGGCCAGCAGAGGCAGGCGGGGAAACTTGGCTTCCTCCGTCACTGGAGCAAGCAAGCCTCCTGTTCACTTCAGCTGCCTGGCTGCCGGCCGCCATCTTGGTTGGCAGTTAATTTGAATATCGCCCTGATTAGCCAATGGAAAGCGTGTCAGAGCTACGGTTAATTACCATGTTTGTCTATTATTATATAGGATTCTAGATAATGCGGTAAAGCAAAACCAAAAAAAAAGTATAAAAGTTTTAAAAGGAAAGAATAATAATATCATTATCATATATAGTGTGCCCCAACATGTATACATACTTTAAAACTGATAGCTCAGTTTTGAAAATGAAATGTATTTTAATAAACCCTGTCTTTATAATTATTCAGTGTGTGTGTATACATTTTTGGGATATAATTGTGTATGTAGAATATAAAAAATCATTAAAGAAATTACTAGAATTAAAAAATTTACTGCATTTTCTATGTACAAATGATTACAAAAAAATCAAATGTATTCATGTACACCTGCAACAAGCAATTAAAATGTAAAATTCTAAAAATATACCACTTCTAAGAGCATAAAAATATCACATATCTAGCACTGATGCTAACAAAGATGTGTAAAGTTCCCTGCAGATAAACATAAAATATTGTTGAGCAACATTAAGGAAGAGCAAACTAAATGGAGAGATATATGCTCATGGACTGGAAGACTCAGGATTATATTTATGTCAAAGAAGTGGCTGCCCCAAATGGGAGTCCGAAGCTTTATTTGCAGGTGGCCATAGTAAGATTATGAACTATCCTAAATATGGTAAAAATGACCTGTCAGTTGCTTTTTAAATTTTTTTACAGAAAAATTTATACTGAATATCAAATCACTAAAGACATTTCTATCCTGGAGTTTTTATTTTATTTTATTTTATTTTATTTTACCTTTCAGGGCATAATTTTAATAAGATTTTTTGGAAGTACAGATATATGTACTGAGTTCTTGTTAAGAACATATTTTTCTCCTTGCAAGTGAAAATAACTTTACTAGATTTCTCAGCCTTGATTTTTTTCCCTTTAAACTTTGCACAATATTGTACCAGCTAGAAAATGTTACTATTCTCAAAGAGCTTAAGTCATACAAAAGAAGATAGCAACGTTTTTTTGTGGGAAAGTGTTATAGGAGAAATACCATCTGCTTTGGGAACACATGGGATGGGCACTAAATCAAAGAATGGGAAGCAGTGAAAGTTCATTTATTAGAAAAAAAAATACATCTGAACTAAGACTTAGGGATGGGTAGGAGTTTCCAGGGTATGGAGGTGATTAAGGAGCCTTCTAGTCATCAAAAAGCAGCATGTGGGAAAACCCAGAAATGCAAGAGAACCAACAGAGCTAGATTCTAGAGCTAGAGCACCTAGTTTCAAATCCTGGCTGGGTCACTTAGCAGTTATGTGATAGCGAACAAATTATTTAAATTCTTTGTGCTTCTGTCTGTGAAACAGGGATGAGAATGGGAGCTACCTCTAACAGGCTTTAAAGTCATCTCCTCCGGCTGACCTTCCTTTCAGTGCTGAATCATTCCATATCCTCACCATGGGATCACTCCTCCCAGCCACTGCAACCCATTCCTAGAAAAGCTTGGATTCCAATCCAGGTCTTTAATTCTTAGTCTGGCCCTCTTGATGTTATGTCAAAGTTCCCAGGAGGCCACTAGAGAGAGGGAGCTGGTGACTTGCAATGAAGTTTTGTTCAGTTACCCCTTATGTTGAATGAAATGCTCTCCTTGTAGCTTCTCTCTTTTCAGTGTAGTTCAGATCTTTGGAGTTATCAGGGATAACCTTGCATCCTCCTGAGCATGATAGGTCTTTGGGAATTCCAGGTAGCCATTTGTCCCACGGTAAGTAGTACCATTTACTTCACCACCCTTTCCTCTTCGCAGGCCAGGAGCGGCATCAACCTCTCATCAACCTAGTGACTTATATATACACTAATGCCCCGGTGCATGAAATTCGTGCACATTAAAAGGGAATCAATTAGAGGAAATATTTTAATATTGCTATTTTCCCTTTCTCTATAATAGAAATGTCAGAGATGAAATAAAATTAGTAAAATGTATATAAAAATAATACGTAAATTTATTAATAAATAAACAATCACAACATGATATAACAACAAAGACATCATATAAAAACAACAAAAACATGATGTAAAAACTACACTGATACAATGACTGATAAATTGATTAAACTTATTCTAATATCTCCCAGTATACCACATTAAGACTGAAAACACTATAGGGGAGGCTAGGGGACTGTCTTGGGCGGGGGGAAAAAATGGACACATATGTAATATCCTTTGTAATAAATAATAAAATTTAAAAAAAAAAAAAAAGACTGAAAACACTTTCAGAGTGCTTGAATAATTTCCCTTGTGATGAAGTATTTACAACTTTAACTTTAACATCACACACTCTTCAAACTTGAGAGAAAGCAACATATAACTGACCATGTGCGAAAACGGATTTAGATAGGAATATTCCTACTCTGTCTAGAGTTTGTCCTTGTGATTTATTAATAGTCCTCACAAATGCTGGCATCACAGGAAACTGTCTTCGAATTAATTAAAATGGGAGGCTAGTGTCAGATAGGGACAAATCAATTCTGGGAATCAGAACAACCTCTCCTTCTGCAGATCCTGTTAATACTTCAGCTTCGATAATGTTAGGTCTCAATCTTTTGATAATAAATCTAGTACCATTACAAAGACCCCATTTACTATTAAGATTTCTCAGTAGCATGATGATTGCAGCCACTTTCAATTTTAATTTATGACACAGCATTCCCGAAGGAGTAATACTATTAAGAAATTCTTTGGGAAAATTTTCCTTTTCAGCATTATCTGTTGAATCAATGGAATCATCACTCAAATGTGTGTGAAAATCTCCAGTGAGTATATCCAAAATTTCTTCATTTAATTTTTGAACATGCTCATTTTTCAGACAAAGAATTGCACATTTAGATATATTTTAATATTATTTATAGATATAGTATTTCCAAAGGTAACTTCAATAATATACCCATTACAAATCATTTCATAGGGGATTTCAATAATATCTATTCCTAAATGAAAACTGCTATCAAGTTTGCCATCTCCAAGTTTTACTAACTATTCACTATAAGCATAATCCTCTGATCTCATATTTGTTTTAAGAGACAACTTTCTGAAACATCCCCAAACACTACAGCACTTTAAACTCATTTGTACTATGGCTGATGGCATAGCATGTGGCACACGACTGAGACATTGTCGAAAATCCCCTCCAAGAAGGAGAATTTTCCCACCAAATGCAACATTCAAATTCATAATTTCTCTTAGTAGTCTGTCTACGGCCTTTATAGCATGACTGGATACCATGGTGCACTCATCAATAATGAGAAGTTTGGCCTTTTTAATAGTTTTGGCAACTTCACTTTTTATATCAAGTCTAGAAATTGAAGTTTCACTTAATGGAATTGGTAATTTATATTGGGAATGAAAGGTTCTTCTACCGAGAAGTAAATCTGCAGCAATTCCTGTAGATGCTGTGGATAAAACAGTACCACCACGACCTCTAATATAATGTATTAAAACTTTATAAAGATATATTTTCCCACTACCACCTGGACCATTTAAGAAAAAGCATTTGGGGTGTATAGTTTAATCTTTGATGGCTGAAGTTATTCTTTCTACAATGCCAAAGTCCTGTGTCATCCCCAGGACTAATCCCTCCTATGGCTGCCTTACCCAGACAACAGGCCTCCTGGACAGGGCTCTGCCCTCTGCTCAGCCTCACCTCCCTGCTCATCCAAGATCGACTCCACTCCCCCAACCCCCTGCTGGTCCCTTAGCCTATGTCATTCTCACTCACTCTCTCATAATCCGGGACTTGAACTAGACCCCCTGCTCAAGCATGGGGAGAGGCATCCCTCTCCAGCCCCCCATCCCAGCCCTGCGCCTGCTGCGGACCCCCTGCACTTGAACCAGGCCTCCCTGGCCTTGATTTCTCACCTGTAAAGGGAATGGGAATTGAGTGGCTGTGCAGGTGCCTCCCAGCTCCAATGTTCTCTGGGGAGCTGCATCGGGACTAGAACTCAGACCACTGCCACTGTTATTGGCAGAGCCTCCTGCCTGGTCTCCCGCCTCTAGGCAAGTCCCAGTCAAGCCATCCTCCACCTTATTCTTTCTACAACACCAAAATCCCGTGTCATCCCCAGGACTAATCCCTCCTTTGGCTGCCTTACCCAGATCACAGGCCTCCTGGACAGGGCTCTGGCCAGGTCTCCGTCCTCTGCTCAGCCTCACCTCCTTGCCCATCAAAGATGGACTCCACCCCAAGAACCCCTTGCTGCTCCTTTAGCTGGTCCCTTAGCTAAGGCTTAGCCTGTCATTCTCACTCACTCTATCACAATCCGGGACTTGAATCATATCCCCCGTGCAGGTGTGTGGAGAGATGTCCCCCGCGGCCCTGTCCCCTCTGCGGACCCCCTGCTCTTGGTCATCCATCTGGTGGCGCCGGCCCTAGGCTATTATTAGTATAAATTCCTCCTCCTCTTACAGCAGGTGCATTCTAGATTTCCTCAGCTTGACCTATTCCCCAGTTTTCCAAGGGAAAAGTAAGCTCTACCAGGAAGTAGGCTTTTGACCTTCCAGGGAAATGCATTCAAGTTCACTAAATCTCCTACACACTTGGGACAATCTGATGCCGTCAACAGCATTAACAGGGGATGTAGGAGGACTCTTTTGCAACCCTTAATGTAGGTCAGAACCCTAATTCATCCACAGAATGCCATAATTAGACCGATGCTTTATTATTCAGAAAGAGACACTGAAGCAGGGAGGTATAGCCACTTATCCAGATCATGGCAAGTGGCTACTA
>NW_006292344.1:471461-480077 GCF_000327345.1 Myotis davidii
CTTTCCAGCCCTGACACATGCCACTGGTACCCAATACTTTCTGAAAGGGGCTCACAGGGCCAGGCAAGCCCCTCCTCATTGAAACAGGGGTATAATGGACCTAGATTTTAAAAAACAAAATTAAAAAAGAAATCTCTGCAGAGTCATCAGGGAGAAGCGAGCAAATTGACCTCTTTTTCCCCAACAATGAAAAACCTAATCTTTGATCTTGTGGCTGAGAATGAGAAGTGCCCCACAGAGAGGTACACGAAATAGGCTGTGAAAATGACCTGTTGGAATGAATGCCAGAAAAATCAATGCCTTTAGTGGAAGGCTCTAGGTCAGATTCTGAAACTAATCCAGCTTGAATTTTGTGAACTATCCTTGAAGGGACAATTCTGAATCTTTGCAACGCAGCTACTTTGACGTCAAGATCAAGAGTCCTTTAAAACACTGGGCAGACCATGCCTGGTGGGCCTATGGCTTTGAGCCTGCTTGTTTCCTGCTACTAGCCTGGAGTCTTGGCTGCTCTCTGCACAGGTTTAAAATTCTCACTGACATCACCGGGGGCCGTGGGGATCTCACCAAAACACAAGCTGCACTCTCCTGGCCAGAGTGAAGTCACAGATAAAAACTCAAGTCCTGCTCATGGTTGCGACCACAAGCAGGCTGTACAGCCCCCCCCCGCCCCCCCACCGCCCCCCGTGTATTGCAACAGCCCTGAGTGATCGGTTTCCACTTCTCATAACTCTCCTCCCTGGATCAGTGAGCACTGCTGTTAATTCAATTTGTATATTACAACTGTGGCTGTCTCCTGGGCTCCACCCACCAGAGAGAAAGCAGCTTTCTGGTGCCAGGTCAACTCAGTCACATGATTAAACTATGGAAGCTTCCCCTTCCAGAATCACAGGGTGAAAAAAAGGGGACCTGGATTCACCTCCTACCTCTGCCATTCACATGTTAAATCTTAGAGAGCTGCTCAAGCTTCCTGAGCTTCAGATTTTTCATTTGTAGTGATTTTTATGCAGAAGTGTATTTCAGTATTATTCTTGGAGCTTTTAAAATAAAAATACAGGCCCTCCCTAGCCCCAGGTGTGTTGAAGCAGAATTTCCAGGGGTGGACTTGGACATCTGTTTTTTTTACAAACTCCATTAGACGCCTCTATTGTGAGACATTCTTTATTAAGAATCATAAGCCAATGGGTTATTGTAGGGAGAACATAGATATGGGAGTAAGGAATAATGGTATAGTATAAGACAGTGGTTCTCAACCTTCCTAATGCCGTGACCCATTAATACAGTTCCTCATGTTGTGGTGACCCCCAATTTCATTGTTACAAATTGAGCATAATTAAAGCATAGTGATTCATCACAAAAACAATATGTAATTATATATGTGTTTTCTGATGGTCTTAGGCGACCCCTGTGAAAGGGTCATCGACCCCCAAAGAGGTCGCGACCCACAGGTTGAGAACCGCTGGTGTAAGAGGTAAAGTGCTCTAAAGTTTAGTTATTTAGTTTATCCTCTGTGTTTCTTCTCCACAACATGCAGATACAAACACTTTCTAGGTTCTTGGTCTTAAATATCTTTCTTCTTTCCATATGTGGGGCCTTATCTCTTTTTTACTCTTTACATATTGACTTCAAGTTTTCTATTTAATTCAAGTGCTACTATTTCGAGCCTCTGCATATTCTTATTTTTAGGAAGTATTACTATCTGGCATTCTGTAGTTATGGTCCACCGGGGTGGGTATTCTTATTTCTATTTTATAGATGAGGACATTAAGGTTGAAAAGAGCTTAAGTAACTCAGTAAGTGTTGGAGATGGAGCATATACCTTTGTCTTCTAAATTTTAAGTCCAGTTTTCTCTGACTCACTCTAGGAATGCTATCTGAATTTTCAGTTGTGATTCAAATGTTAACTATTATAAAGCAAGCAAGTAAAGAATGGAACTTAGGGAACCTTTCAAATCTCTCCCAAGACTTGGTGGTTAAATAATTGTAGTTGTCTGTTAGAAAATCTGCATGGGTGATTGACTTCTTTATTCCTCCCCCAGATTTTAATGAGAGGAAGAGAATTAGTCTGACTGGTTTGAGATTCGGCTTCTCTTCCAGAGAACAAGGGGTGGCCCTACCCCTTTGAGCATAAGCCACACTTTCCTCTCTCTTCACTGCGAGCTTGGTGGGCTTTGTCCTCATTAGCAGGTGGGAAGGGAGGCACACATGGGAAGGAATGGGCTGGCTCCCATGCCCCACAGTGAAGGCTAGAAGGGGCTGGCATTGAGTATTTTCCCTCCTCCAGGTTGTTTGTGCTTTTATAATACCCACTGAGCTCTTGTTATGCTCAGATGAAAAAGTTTCCCAGGAGGACAGGTGTTGCTATGAGCAGGCAGTTCTGAGTGTTTTAGAAACATGGTCTTTTTCCTCCTCCTCTGGCCAGAAGCAGAGAGACATTTTTCTCCATCCTCATAGTGAAAACCCGCTGATGTTCCTGGAGGTAAAACTAATGAAAGGGTGAGAACCCCCTTAAGGCTGGACCCACTTGTATTTTCTAATTTACAAGCCTCCAGAATTTGGCTTTGTAAACTGTCATTGTAAACATTTTCCTTCCAGAACTGGTTCCAGGGGTGGCTTATGCTCTGGAGCATTTGGCTCCAATCAGCTGTGATCCTCTGTATCCACTGTCTATCTCTCCAGTTTTCAGGGCAGCAGTTTGCCCTGTCAACCCTGAAACCAGAACCCTTAGCACAGAGGCTCAGTAAATGTTAGCTGAATAAGTAAAATCAAGGCAGGCACGTTCAGCATGGTGGAAATATATCCCAAGTCATGCTGTCAGCACACCTTTCAATCTCAGAGAACCACATAAAGCAGTGATGGCGAACCTATGACACGCGTGTCAGAGGAGACATGCCAACTCACTTTATTGGTTGATTTTTCTTTGTTAAATGGCATTTAAATATATAAAATAAATACCAAAAATATAAATCTTTGTTTTACTATGGTTTCAAATATCAAAAAATCTCTATATGTGACACGGCACCAGAGTTAAGTTAGGGTTTTTCAAAATGGCGACACACAGAGCTCAAAAGGTTCGCCATCACTGACATAAAGCCTACTAGTTTATGTACCAAAAACAAGGTACTAATGTCTCCAAATCTTGATTTCCTCATCTTTTAAATAGATGCAATAATATCTATCCTATAAAATACAGAGCATCATTTTAGGATATAATAAAATATTATAAGGAAATAAACATTAATTTACAAACTACTATGAAATAAGTCAACCCATAGTTAAAAGCAAGCATTTCAAGTTGCACTGTATTCCTTGCATATGGCAAAACACTATGATTTTTAAAATAGAACACCTATCTTTTCTAGCTACACAATTGCTGGAATGCCACCTGCCGAAAAGAGGATTTAAGAAGAGTTGTTGATTTTCAGTTTGTTGAGCTTTTTTTCTCTTTTGCTCTTTGTCTTACTTGGGCTTCCTCTAGAAGAACAAGAACTTGATGCAGGTGGTTATTGTGAGAGGTTATCCCTGGGGACAGGAGCCAGGATTGGGTAAAGTGATTCTGGGATGGGAGAAAAGCCAATTAAAGGTGTACCTTTAGCCTGCTTGTGGGAGTGGTGGGGTGGTGGGGTGGGGTGGCGTGGCTAGATGCTGCTAGACACTGCTTTAATATGTTTTCACCACAGCCTTGGAACAGCACCCAGGTAGCTCTGACTCTGGTTTCAGACCACTTGTGCTGTCAAAGAAGTGGCTGCCAAGAATGGGAGTCCGAGGCTCTATTTGCAGGTGGCCATGATGGCCTGAGCAGCCAGGGTTGGTCATTCTTCTCTCTGGGCCTCAGCTTTCCTTAAGTTCATGGAAGGTATTTTACCTCAAATAGTCAAATGGTTGTCTATGCAGGCAAACCTCAGCAGCCCAGGTGGATGATGTGAGGCCTGAAGGCAAGTAGGTTTTCATAGAAATTGTGAAACAAACTGTCCCTTTAAAAACTTGTAAGGTTTTCTTTTAGTTCTTTTGACTTTACACATTTCTTCTGGTTCTTTCTAAGAGTTTTATTTTATTGTCCTTTTAATGAGATCTTTACTCTCTGGAAAGGTGTTCTCAGCAGGCCAACTCTGAGTCTGAGTAGCAGCTGGCTCTGGACTTTATACTTCATTTCACTTCCTACAGGGTCTTTGGCTCTCAAGGCAGAAGTTGTATGTGAGTCCCTGGGGACAGTAGGGCTGAGGGTTAGATAGCAGGTGTGATAGGAATATACCTCTTTGCCTGGCATGGATTCTTCAGTGACAATTCTGCTCTCTGAGTCCACCTACATACTTCTTGGGAGGGACCCTAGTGCCGTTCAACATCAAATGCTGCCTGAGACTGGCCCCGGGGCTACCTGTTAGGAACTGCGAAACAATCCACAGTTGGAAGCTGCCTGTGATGGACCTGGTTGCATGTAGGAGGGGCTGCAGTGACAACCAAAGCTGACTGCCTTCAATTCCAGGCCTGGGGCAAGTCAGACCTGTTTCCACCTAGACAGCTGCCCACAAGTCTCAGCCACTGATAGAGCCTTGGGTGGAGCATGAGTTGGGTGAGGGAGGGCCATGGGGAGTCATCAACATGGAGCTAATAGAGCTTACCAGGCTAATGTAGAATCAGGTTTGGCTGTGCAGTGGGAGAGTTCAGCATAGGGACAATGGCGTCTGCCCCTGTAGCCCTCTAACTGAAGCCAAACAATTCAGTTTTGGCCTTTATTTTTGGCATCCATCAAACTTGACTGGAGTTTTTTAAGAAACATTTCAACGTGGGCCCAGGCTGAGTGCCATCGAAAGAGCCTGGACCTTGGGCAAGTTGGTGAGTGGGGTCTCAGGGAGCTGTCAGTGCGGAGCTAATAGAGTTCACCAGGATAATGCAGATTTATGTTTGGCTGTGTGGGGAGAGGGCTCAACACAGGAACGATGGCTCCAGTTATCTGTGTGGGAGGAGGATTCAATACACAGGCAGTGGCAGCCATCCCTCCAGCTTTTGCATGGAAGCCACACAACTCAGGGAAGTCTCTCCCTGTATGTCTCTGGCACCCCATCCCCCACCAGCCACCGTCCAGTCCCTTCCCCAGAATCCAAGGCGAGTGCCTGCGAGCAAGACTTTGTGCACTGGCCCTTTAAGAGGAAGCCTGAGTTTCCAGCAGACTTCTGTCTCGCCCTCTCACCTGGACAGACAGACAAAGGATTCCCTGCTGATTTTCACAGCCAGATGTTACATGGGAGCACCTATATTCTAGACCGGGGAGCTTGGCACGGGGCTGAGACCCTTTGCTCCTCACGGGGAACCTCTGTAGCTGAGATATCTCTCCAGATCCTCAACTGCTTCATGTGGGTATGGGGCCAGCCCCTTTTGCATCTCTGCATATCCTTAGTTATAGGACTTCTGTTCAGCTAGTTTTCAGATGGTTATCCTGGTTGGTTGTTCTATAATTTAGTTATAATTTTGATGTGTTCATGGGAGGAGGTGAGTACAGTATCTACCTCTTGAGCAGAACCCCCTCTTCTTTGATATTTGTAAGACAACTGTCTAATTCTGCTTTCCCTTGACTTTTCTGTTCCTTGTTGTCAGCAGTTGTGATGACCTGTACTGTAGGGGCAGTGAGTGGGACCTTCCTTTTCCATTATATTCCAGAATGTTGTGTTCTCAGTTCTTCCCTTCTCCTCCAGGCTGACCTTATGCCAAGAGGTAGTCATAACGGAACAGTGGTTCTTCTGATGTGTTCAGGGCCTCAGCCCAGAGAGCACAACTTTGGAGGAGCAGCGTGAAGACCCTGTCTCAATAGTTCCCTGTGCCTCCTGCCTTTAGCAACCCATTCCTCCTCTAGACATGCTCGTGCTTTCATTGGACTTAGTGTGGCATCAGAAATTTGAGTCCTGGCTCTGCCACTTATCAGAGAGGTCATTCCAGGGTCTGGGAGGTAAAGACATGTTTCCTAGTCCAGAATGTATTTATCTGCACTCTGAAGCCTGGACTCGGGAGAAATGGACTTAGGTTAGGAATCATCCAGCCTCATTGTTTTCCAGATCAGTCACCTTGAAATTTTCTGTTGAAGAGATGTTTAACATGTAAGTAAAATTTTGCTACATCAAGGAATGTTTCTTGTTTTTTTCCTTAAATCAAATCAAGTCACTCTATTTTCTACCACCTCCAAGCTAATTTTTTTGCAGGTATGGCAAAAAAAAAAATTATAGAAATATACTACAGGCCCAGTGCATGAATTCCTGTTAAGCTTTGTGCTAGACTTATCTGTGAAAGATCATGTGATATTCTGAAAATGGATGCATACCTAACATTACGAAACTGGACTTTTGCTCTAGTTATTGCAAATCTGTCTTGGCTTTGGTTTCTGCAACTTGTAAAATACGGGAGCTGGACTATTGCAGATATGGCAAAAAAAGTTTCATTTACTAATGCTTGGTAATGGCTATCCAGTACCATGATGAAATGGTTCTGAAGTTACACCCAGACCCAGAGAGAAGGGTTTCAGCATTTATTAGCAAGGTCAGTCTCAGGCAAGAGTAGGAGAGAACATCGCTTGTCATCCCAGAATTAGATTATCCTGTAGATTCATTCCAGCTCTGAACTGTTGAAAGTCTAAATTTACCCATGGCCCCCTTAGAGAATTGACCTGTGCTTTGTTGCTTTGGGGAATCCTTCCTCTGTCCCTATTGTCTTTTCAGGAACACTTTAACCAACCTGTGATAAGGCATCAACCACTGGCAAAAGCCTAGAGGTCACCACATCACACTATATGATTGGGTAAGTCACTTCTACACTATGGTTCTCAGTGACATGGGAGGAGGGTCACAAGATGCTACTTCAGGTCTTTTCCAAAAAAACCCCACAAATCTGTGATTCTATTATATTGGAGTCACAACGCCTTGATTAAAAAAAAAGTAGCTTATAGTGGACCCGTGTAGTTTTAAAAGGGCCGTAATTTCCTTTTCTTCTTCTTTGCCATCAAATCTCAAATCTGAAATCATGCATAGTCTCCCCACTTCCCGGTCCTTTGGTCTGGCTGGCCTGGAGCAGTTGTGTATGTTAAAGGAAAGACACAAAGCAGAGGCTGAGGGAAATGGGCAGGGAGTGCAAAGGATCAGTCAAGGTTACATTTTGGGGAAAACACCATTTGAGGAGTCAGGAGGCAGGGTATGTGGTCATGCTCTGAAGATAAAGGATAAAAAGAATGGTCTTAGATACAGCAGAAAGTAGAAGAAAGCGTGGGGGAAAGCACCTGTGTATGGTTGGGGCCAGTGTGCGGAAATCATTAAATGTATGGGTTCTGATCCAGTAATGGCACCAATTTGCTGTGTACCTTGGGCAGGAGAGCTCTTTCCTCTGGGTCTCATTTATTTTTTTTACATATAATAATCAGAGGAAAAGAGGGAAATTTTTGTTGTTGTTGTTAATCCTCACCTGAGGATATTTTTCCATTGATTTTTAGAGAGAGTGGAAAGGAGGGGGAGAGATACATCGATGTGACTGGAATTGAACCCGAATCCTTCAGTCTGATGCTCTATCCACTGAGAAAAACTGGGCAAGAGAGCAGGTTGATTCCTAAGGGCTGCCCCTCATGTGTACAGTTATGTATAGAATGGACTGTCCTGGGAGGGAAGGTAAAAGGGGAGGGTGTTTCTACCTTCCCATAGGCAGAGCATATCTGGGACACAGTAACTGTAGTGGGGCTTCCAATGACATAAGTGTCCTGCTTGTCTTATCTCTCCCATTTGAATTTGAACTTCAAAGAGACAGCGCTTACTTACTAGAATCTCAGAGTTTTTGAGTTAGAAGCTACTGTAAAGGTCATCTAGTTCCATCCCTCACCCCTGAATGAGGATTCTATCTTTTTTATTTTTGTTTTTTTATCAGCTCCCATAGGTGGTTGTATACTGCCCTGAAATAATTTACATAGTGGAAGGCAGAGTTAAATAATCCTTTCATTCAGCCTGCTGTCCTGCCCTGGGACCCAGGAGATTTTACTAGACCAAACCAGGAGGTAAGGGTTTCAAGATGGTCCCTCTAATGCTGCTTTAGAGAGCCAACCTGGACTGGGAACACCATTTTCAGCTGCTCCTCGGGGAAAGGGGTGGGTGGAGACATGGTACGTGTTGGAGTTACATAGGCCTGACTGGGTTCAGTTTCATCTGTGTTGCTGACTAGCTGGATGGCTTTGAACAAGGTACCCTAGCTCTCTGTGATGCTCACCTGCAAAATACTGGTAATGATCCCCCTCAGAGGCCTGTGGTAAGGGTTCATCTGGTACATGAGACAAGTGTCGGATACATGTTCCCCCACCCACCCCTTGGGACTGCATAAGGGTCTGAGCATCTATAGGGATAGGAACTGTTTCTTAGTCAATGGTACTTGCCCCAGTCCTGAGCATAGTGTTTTGTGTGGTATGAAATGAGAGAAAAAATTAAATAAAAGCTAACTAAGAACAAGAGGCATGGATACATGAACAGACTGATAAGTGTCAGAGGGGAGGGGGTGGGGGAGCTGGGTGAAAGAAAGTGAAGAGATTAGCCAAAGAGTATATATGCATAGCCCATGGATAGACAAAAGTGTGGTGAAGGCGGGGGGAGGGGTGGGGGCAGA
>NW_006292344.1:480117-506569 GCF_000327345.1 Myotis davidii
ATAATACTGTCAACAATAAAAAGAAAGCTAACTTATTGGTGCCCCCAGAATGTAGAGCAGAGCTCTGTACTCAGGCATCTCTTAGCAAGGCCTGTTCACAAACTAGCAAAACTCTGCTGCCCTCTGTCCTCAGAAGAAAGGCTTGCTCTTTGTACTCTGTCTGACGCTGAATGTGACGTCTGTAATAGAAACTGAAACTACCTTTGTCTCTTGTTTGTGCATCAAGTTAAACGGAAAGCTCCTCACTAAACATGAACTCCAAACATCAAGAGCAAACAATTTTGGATGTTGGGGAATGGGAGCAGAAGTTTCAAGAACTGATGCAGGAGGTGAAACCCCGGCACAGATGGACCCTGAAGTTTGATGAGACTCTTAAGCCAGACTGTGTGGCCCAAGGCGGGAAGCAATACCAGCAGAAAGCATTTGGCAGGTAGGTGGGTGAGAGTTGGCTTAGCAGTGGGCTTCCCTAGGCAAGGAGGCTCCACTCAGCATTGACTGATGCCTCTGAGAGCTTGTTAAAAAACTAAATGTCATCAGACTTCCCATCCTTTTGTGGTCACAGTGTTCTTTCGGACCTAAAGCCTCCATTTTGCTTAACTCTGGGAAGTGTCTTCTTTTATTAAGTTTCCCCCTTAAATATTTCTGCAATTCCCTAAGGAATACTTCCATGTTCTATTAATCTGTCTTCCTATTCCCTCACCCCCTCATTTGTTCCAAACTTCCTCTATCCAGCACCTTCTGCACCTCCCCCATTAGTCCCGACTGGTTTCCCCAGGCTGCAGCTGCCCTGCTAGCCCCGTTCAGTACCAGCCTGGGACTGTTAAAGCCCCAAGAATTGATGAATGCCAAGCAATCACTTTGAATATTGCTTTGCTGAAAGTCTGAGAATAATAGACAGGAATAATGCTTCAAGAGGGACATCCAAATCCTAGTCCCTAGAGTCCCTAAGTAGAGCCTTTCTCTTACTGGCCATCTCCCTTTGTAACCTCCAGTGAGGCTCCAAGTTGCAGGAAACAACTTCCTTGTCCAGGTCAGGAAGGTGAAAATTGCTGACCTAGACAATTAGGTCTTTTTTTTTTTTTTTATGTTTTATGGTGCACAGGCACCTTCACTGTACTTTCCACCACACCCATTATCCTGGTTCCCTGCCTGCCCCTGCCCTGCCTCAGGTCTCCTCTGCTCCATCCTTAAGAATTATTAGCCATGCCATGCACTTTCAGACTTCCATTCCCTTGTCCATGATTTCTGCTTGTTTGGCAGGCTCTTTTCTTCTCCCCCCCCGCCACTCCCCACCCACCTCTTTATTCATACTCAAGTGCTACTTCCTCCTTAAAACATTTCCTGGTCTTCCTAGGCAGAACAAGTTTTCCTTCTCCATTCCCATATGATAATGCATATATATGTGTGTATATATATGTATGTATATATATATATATGCACATATATATGTATATATACATGTATATATACACACATATATACACTTTATTTATAATACATTTTCAATAACATTTATATATCATATGTTATAGAACATATGTGATATATAAAAATATATAATGTTTTTAATGGCAGATCCCATTATTTAAATGAAACCTCTGGGGCTCTGCAGAACAGTTTTCAAGGCACTGGCCTGAGCCCAGGTAAGTCATTCCACTCTGCTTTTTAAGCCAGTGAACCGAGTATGTGTCCCTTTCTGCACCAACCAGAGTGCCTTGAGGCACTCCCCCAAACAGGAAGGCGCTTGGCTTGTTCAGATGAGTTGACTTGATATTCTGAGATGGGAAAAGCAACTTATCAGCACACCTTTGGAAAAACGTCAACCAGATTTTGAAAAGCATTTTGTAGTTTACAAAGTGTTTTCATGTATACTGTCTCATTTTATGATAAATATTTTTTATTTGATGGGTATAAAAATTGAGGCTTGGAGTAAGGAAGTGCTTTTTTCTAAGGTCCCCCAGATGTAAAACAAAAACCTATGTATTATGGTCCCAGGCCTTAAGTCTGTTTTCCTAGGTGCAGGCTCATTGGAGTTGATGTGGTATAGTAGGTAAATAAACAAGGTCGGTTTCAAATGGCCAGGAAGTAAAACATGACTCTACTTCTACTTACCTTATATGTTCTTGAGCAAGTTGTGTATCCCTTATGATTTAATTGCTGGATATTAGGCTCAATGATGCCTTGTCAGAGGAGGTCTTAAAAGGTCAAATGATGTAACACTGTGAAGCCTGCTACAGTGCCTGCTTCAAAATAGGTACAGTAGTTCCCCCTTCTGCATGGTTTCACTTTCTGTCGTTTTAGTTAACCACAGTCAACTGCGGTCTAAAAACATTAAATGGCAAATTCCAGAATTAAACAATTCATTACTTTTAAATTATTTGCTTTCTGAGTAGGGTGGTAAAATCTTGTGAAGTCCCACTCTAACACAGTCAGGATATGATTCCTCCTGTTGTCCAGCATCTCCACACTATATATGCTCCCTGCCTGTTGGTTACCCACTACCATCCAGACTATCATATCAACTGTCATGGTGTGGCAGTGCTTTTGTTTAGTTAATAATGGCCCCAAAGTTCAAGGCAGTGATGCTGGCAATTCAGATATGCCAAAGAGAAGTTGTAAAGTGCTTTTTCTTTATGTGAAAAGGTGAAACTTCTAGACTTTATAAGGAAAGAAACAAACCATATGCTGAGGTTGCTATTACTTAGGATAAAAATGAATCTTCTATCCATGGACTTGTGAGGAAGGAAAAAGAAATTTGTGCTGGTTTTGCTGTCACACCTCTGACTGCAAAACTCATGGCCGCAGTGCATGGTAAATGCTAAGTTAATAGGGAAAAGGCATTGGCTTTGGGGGTGGAAGGCATGAACAGGAAATGTATTCCAATTGACCGCAATGTGTTTTGCCAGAAAGCATTGAGCCTGTACAAAGACTTCAGCAAAGGAATCCCTGAAAAGAGGGACACCAACCCATTTACTGCAAGTAAGGAATGGTTTTACAGATTTAGGACTAGGTTCGAGTTGAAAAACATAAAAATTACTGGAGAGTATTGTCATAATTGTTCTATTTTATTATTAGTTATTGTTGTTAATCTCTTACTGTGCCTAATTTATAAATTAAATTTTATCATAGGTATATATGTATAGGGAAAAAAGTATGTATAAGATTGATGCCATCCGTGATTTCAAGCATCCACTGTGGGGAGGTCACATATCCCCCCTAGATAATAGGGGATTCCTGTACCTTATAAGAGTTTTCTGTGACCATTGTGAGGACCAAATTTTGCTGGCAGGTGGCAGAAATATTTTCCCTCTGAAATATCCCGAGATATTTTACTGGCCAAGAGGCAGACAGGAACTATGTATGGGTGGAAGCTCAGTGGGTCACAGGGAAAAGCTTTATTTGAAACACAGTTCCTTTTATTTTTATTTGTCAATACCACAGGCACTTTTTCAAATTGAAAGAGATCTGAAAGATCAAGGCAGGACCATTTCCCTCAGGTCAACAATCAGCTGAGAGAACAATGGGTTTCTTCCTTCTGTCTGCAGGTTCCAGTGTTCCTCGTGCCGGCGACATTGGGCTTCTGCCAAGGTGCAGGTCCTGTGTCATATGTACCTGGAGCCCCGACAGTCCCAGGGCCATGTGCTTATGCGGCTCTTTGCTCAGAGGTGCCAGAAGTGTTACGGAGCTCAATTTGAGAAGCCTGAGTTCTCCATCGATAGTGCCATGAGGATTTTGAACAATTTGGTGTACCGCATTCAGGAGAGATGCTATGGAAATGGCATCAGGAAGTTCTCAGAGATACCAGTGATCCCGGAATTGCCTTTGGAAGGGTCCCATGACATGGCCAATTGTGAGGCTTGCGCTCTGGGCTGCTGTGTACTGAGCTCACAAGACTGCATGACAAAACCATCCCACTCCTCTTTCTCCTACATGGAGATTGGGAGCTTTGATGACATATTCAGCCAAACCCAAGCCATGAACCAGTCAGCTAAGGCAAAGGAGGCTCAAAGGAGTGGGGATTTCTATGAGCATAAGAGGTCAGGGCCCAGCCATGCCACTGCTGGAACCCAAGTGCTTGGGGCAAGCTCTCAGCCCAAACGGGAGACAAGCCGACAACCGACACCAGGGTCAGACCAGCAGGCTGCATGTAGAACAGGGTCACAGCCCATCCAAGTATCAAGGTCACTTCCCTCAGGGTGGACAACCCTACAGCCCACACGAGCAGTAGGCTCATTATCTTCACAGGGGGCAAATTCACAATCTGCCCTGGGGATAGGACCACAGACCCCCCAGAAGACATATTCTCAGGCTGTAAGGCAGGTCAGCCAACAGTCTAAACAGGAGACAGTTTCACAGGCCACACAAAGGGCAGGTCTTCAGGCCACAAAGAAAATAGATGTACAGCCCATATGGAGGGTAAGCCCCACAGCTACACATGGATCTGGGACCTTCAATGGAACTCAAGGTGTCTATAGAAGGCAGGAGAGTTATTCACCCAGGGGGTCTGCTCCAGACAGCTTTTACAGATCCTCTACCAAAACACCACCAAATGACTCCTTTGGCCTAAATAACTTATTCAAGTGGGGCTGTGACCGTGTTGCTGATCTGTGGAACTTTCTTGCATCCAAATACTTTTAAATAGAATGATAAAAATAGGCTAGTTTTCTCCTCTTGTGTTAATTTCATGGTAATCAATGAACTAGCTGCCATTTTAATGTAACAAAGAATTTGCTTTGATACCAGGCAAAGTCAAGTTTGTAGACTAAGCACTGGTTTCCTGTACTTCCTTTGCAGATAGTATAAAACATGACCTAGCAGATAATAATTCTAATAATAAATATTTGTTAAATGACTTAAAGGTGTTCATTTACTCCTCATTCACTCATTGGTATCAATATATATAGACTGTATCTTCACAAGGACTCAGGGTCATGAGTGTTATTAGAAAGTTATTCAGGGGGACAGGGTGGAGGTGGAAGAGAGCATAGAGGGGATAAAGGCTCATGGGGAAAAACACACAAAAATGATGATAAAGGTCACTCTTCTATCTTATAGTGAAATAAAGTATTTTTTCTCTAAAAACAAACAAAATAGAAAGTTATTCTATAGGCTGAATATAGAGGATTAAACACATGTACTAGTATTTCCCTCTGATCTCTTTTGAAACACCACTGACAGTAAAAGGGGGAAAAAGACACCAATATGCAGGGCAAAGAGAATGGGTTGAAGCTAGAAAACTGATGGACTAGTGATAGGCAAGTGACTTAGTAGAGTGGAGAGATCTGAAATAGAAGTTAGGCAAGGGAAAACTGAAATGAAAAGCAATTTATGCGAGTTGACTTCAGAAGGGCTCAAAAACTGTAGGAAACAAGAAGATCTGAAAGTGGGACCGTGGAAGGCTGAAGTAGGAGGACTGGCTGAAAGCCTATCTACCAAGTTTCTTTCCCCCATTTCCATGTGCCTGGTAACCATTCTTAACTTACTCCTGAGAGGATGAGGGTTTACACTCTGAAGACATTGACACAGATGGACTCTGGGCTCCAGGACTCAGGCACAGCTAAGGCAAGGAATGCCACCCAGCAATCAGAAAGATGGTGAAAGTCTACATGCTGACTAGTGGGACTCCCTTAGCCACTACCAAACCTAGGAGCTAGCCTTACGTCCTACCCCTCAAATACACAAGAGAATGAATGATACCTCTTTCAGAAAAAAAAAATGCATATAGTGAAATGGGAGGTCATGTGGAGATTCCTCCAATGGACTGGCCACCTCAGATAGCTAAAACCCCACAGAGTCTCCAGTCAGATTTTTAATGTCTTGCATTTGCATTTGGACATATAGCCAGGGGAATATCAAATATTTGATGAATCCCCTAATGTGAAGGCAAAAAAAAAAAAAAAGGAAAAAGAAAAAAAGTCAAAAAAAAATCAGAAAAAAGAGAAGATTCAAGGATAATAGAAAATATATAAAAAGCAAAACTTTTTTTATATCTCAGAAAGATAATAGAAGACATAGTATTTGTGAAAAAAAAATGGATATGACCCTCTGGGACAATCTCAGGTGTGGCATCTACCTGTGACTGGAGGCATCTACCTTGGGAGAGTCTCAGTGACAAGCTGTCAGCGGGCAATGCTCCCAGAAGCTGGGGAAATGAGTACCCTAGTTCTGAAGGAGGGATCTGGGCAGCACACCACAGCCTCCACTGCAATCCAGATCTTAAACCGCTTGAATCTAGTTGCTTGGTATAAAAAGTTCACTGCATCTGGGAAAAGATTATCCAGGATTTTTTTTCCCTGAAAAAGCATGCAAGAGAGAAACATAGTGGGCAAACTAATCACACACACACACACACACACACACACCCCCACCACTCCCCACCCCTAAACCCCCACCCCCGCTACCAACTGCATCTGGTCTTGGAATGGCAACTGGATACACATGATCTCCCTTTACTACACATTTTTGATTCTCCTTACCCTGGCACCTCTGTTTAGGTGGCTTAACTAATGAGGTTATCCAGACCTTCAACCTTGAGTTTGAGCCCTCGGTTATAAGGCTTTTCTCAGTTTGTGGCATCTGCATTTGTCCATCCACTCTCAAAATTATTAAGAGATGTAAAGTATCAAGAGATGCCCCAGTGGAACACTTGGGTGCCAAATATATTCTTCTTACCCACACCATGTAAATATATTCTTCCTACTCACATTATTCATTCCTTTGATGATCAGGAGAGTCACTCTTTTTCTTGCCTATTTATCTCTTGGCAAAAGATCTCTGAAAAGACCAATCATAGCAGGCCATGGGATTCTTGCTGAGTTCCTTCATGGAAGCATTCCCCACCAGGATCTCCAGACCTGCAGAACCTTGAGTTGTGGCTGTGGTAGACACAAAAATGGCAACTGATTTAAGATGAGTGGTGGTAAACAGGGTCACTCCTACTTTCACCTCTTGAATTCCAGACCTATATATTTCATCTATAGGGGGCAGACCATATGATGGTCATTGATTTGGGATGTATACTACATCCTGGTAGGTGATGACTCCTTTCACAAGATAGCATTTCCAAGCTGTCCATAGCTGCAACTTTAAGAGGCTATATCACTCATTTCTCAGGTTGGCAGCTTCTGGGTGATGCTATATTTGATAAGACCAGAAAAATCCCATAGCCTATCACCTCTGCTGTAACTCTTTTGCTACAAATTTGCTCATTTATTTAATGAGATGTATTAGTTTACTAGGGCTGTGAGAGAGAATTTGTTCCAGGCCTCTCACCTAGCTTCTGGTGGTTTGTGGGAAATCTTTGGAGTTCCTTTGCTTGTAGAAGCACTACCCTGATCTCTTCTTTGTGTTCACATGTCATTCTTCACATGTGTATGTCTGAGTTCTAAATTCCCCCCTGTTATAAGGATACGGGTCATATTGGATTAGGAGCCCACCCTACTCCAGTATGTACTCATCTTAACTAGTTGCATCTTAAACAATCCCATTTCCAAATAAGGTCACATTCTGTGTTATTAAGAGTTAGCACTTCAACAGATAAATTTTAAGGGGACACAATTCAATCCCTAACATGTGGGGTCCTGGGTTTGTGGATCAAATAAATACTCCATAAGCCCTTGGAAATTCATGCTAGCTGAAGTTCTACAAACCCATATCTGGAATAGTGATTCTAGTGAAGATGAATTACTATCTCCTTCAGAATGAGAGGGATATAATGTATATACCACCCATACTTGAGACAGGAATGCAGCCACAGTCTCTTTTCAGCGTTCACCACAAGAACTACTGGGGAACCAACATTGGCCTTTTCCTGCCTCTGCTAGCTGGTGTACCAGTGGTGGTCAGCATGGGGGCTGGGCCACCAGTTCACCCAGATTTGTATTCTCCACCCTTGACTTATTCTGAATCTGGATACAACACTTCCATATTCTGATGATTTGTGCTCAGCCTTATAACTTAACTAGAGGCCTATTGCAAGAAGAGATTCATGCAATAGGCCTTCCCTTCTCCTGGCTGCCGACACAGGTTTTCCTCCGGCACCCGGAACCCAGGCCTTCCCTCCAGCTGGAGCCGCCTTCAGTCTTCCGTCTTCATGGCTCCAGCCAGAGCCACCTTCAGTCTTCCATCTTCGTGGCTCTGGCCGAGCTGCCTTCAGTCTTCCGTCTTTGCTGCTCTGGCTCGCCTTCCGTATTCTCTCCAACACTTGGAGCCTACGTATGCAAATTAACCGCCATCTTTATTGGTGATTAATTTGCATATCATGCTGATTAGCCAATGGGAGGCATAGCGAAGGTACAGTCAATTACCACGTTTGTCTATAATTAGATAGGATGGGCCTTTCGGAACCTAGGTCATTATATGTATCTCTAGCATCATCATATTTTGATATCCCATAATCAGGAGTTTTACCTCTATTATCACCAAGTACTAGTAGCTTGTAGGAGTTGAGCTTTGAATGGCATATAATTCTCTGATGCAGCCAGCATGGCCTTGCATCAGAAGACAAGTGTTATAAATTATGTTTCTTCTACTGGGGATTGCCATAAACACCACATGGCACTGTTTTCCACTACAGATAACTCTAATATCAAAGGGTCTGCTGGATCACATGGCCCATATGACAGGGCTGCTTTTACAGCATTGTGGTTCTGCTGCAGAGCCCTTTCCTATTCTGGGTCCCACTCAAAATTGGCAGCTTTTAGTAAATAAATCAAAATGTGGACTACCAGATGATGGTTCAGACGCAATAATCTGACTGTACTTTGGAAGTGTTGTCCTGGCATGCTCCAAATTAATGTACCTCAGAAACCTTTAGGGATGCAGGAAGGGATCATTATAGGGGTTATTTTCCACCTTCTGGAGTGCATGTGTCTTACCAAGGTCTTTGGTGCACTTGCCACTTCTCACTCATCTGCTCTGATTAACATGATGTCATTGATACAGTGGACCAATGTGATGTTCTGCATAATGTTCAGATGGTTCGTTCAGGCTCTGCAGATTATATTATGATGCAGGATGAGAGAGTTAACATGGCCCTGGGACAAAAATGCAAATGTAGGCTGCTATGCTTTCTATATGAATACCAAGTACTTTTGGTTATCTTTGATAGGGATGAAAACAATACATTATTCTGATCAATCTCCATATATCATGTATCTGAATCAATGTGCATTGCTCTAGCAAAAATATCACTTCTGGCACAGCAGTTGTAATTGAGACCTCTACTTGGTTGACTTTGAGATAGTCCAATGCCATCCTCCAAGATTTGACTGCTTTCTGCAGGGGCCAAACTGGTGAGTTAAATAGCATGAGCTGAAGACCACCACCTCTATATCTTTAAGGTTTTAAGGATGGCTCTAATTTCTGTCATTATCATGTTAAGGGGCTGGGCCCCAGGGAGGTCAAGGCCTGGATTCACTGAGATGGTAGGTCCAAAGAAGGGGCAAAGAGGAATGGCCAGGATGGACCCTCCACATCCCTCTCCCTGCTCCTCCTTCTGTATCTCTTCTCTTCCTGCTGTGGGTGGGGTAAAGTTGGAGTGTTCAACCTTGCCCTTCCCTTGGCCAGGATGTGAACCTGGAGAGAACTGTGTCTCCAAGACTCAATGGTTTTATAAAGAGCTATGTGATCCATTTAGAGTTGGCCTTTCTTCTCAGGGATACAAATGCCCATGCCCCCAAAAGTTCTTGGAGAAACTTGTCTTTAACTGGAGCAGAGGATCCCGAAGTTTTTTTTTATATAAAGAAGGAAAGTTTTTGTTTTCTTTTATTTTGCTTTGCTCTTAAGTAAAGGACCCATTCATGTGTCAAATAGGTTCATTGATGATTGATTGCAAGTTACATTTCCAGGATAATCACATCCAAGCATTTGATGATTTTGTTTCTACGGCACCTTGTATAACCACTCAGTACCAAATTAATATTATTTGATTTATTGAACCCACACTTCACCTACATTCTTCACCTCCCACAAGCTTTATAGTCAAGGAGTGGTGAGGGCCAGAATGTGGCCGGTAGCCTGGGAAACATGACTTCCTTCCCATGCTGGGGAACTAGCCTAATTCCTGATATAGTAGACTGGAATGTTACTGAAGAGAGAAAGGTGTGGAGAGAAACTCAGCAGCACCTCACCAAGCCATGAGCACTTATTATCAGTCAGGCGAGGCAACCAAGCTGAAACAGAACCAGAACCATATTTGTTTTATGAACACTGTAAGCCCTGAGCTGTTTCTCAGGCAAACAGAAATCTGACCCGAGAAGATTCAGCAAATAAGAAGCTCCTGTTAACAAAATCACCATCCCCTGAAATGGAAAAGTTTTTCTATGTGTTGATCATTAATTATAGTCCAGGGCCAAAAGCTATGGATTTCACGAAATTCTAAAGGCATCCAATGGCCTTTCTAGGCCTGCCTTTCATGACTCTGCCTCCATCTGCCCTTTGCATCCTCAGCCCTGGTGAACTCCAGGTGCTTTCAGCTGGAGTATGATGGCTGAGCATCCTCAAGCCAAGAAGGCAGAGGGAGAGAAGTCTCAGGAGGTCTGGGAGGGCAGATTCCTCGGATGTTAGAGCCAGAAGCAGATTAGAGCAGTGGGAGTGAGGAGAGTAGCCATTTGACCCCTGCTGCCTCAGCAGAGGCCAAAAGGCACCAATTTTCACTTAAGAATGTCAAGGAGGTGAGCACTCAGTGGGGATGCCTTACCCTCAGATTAAACTAAAAGCCTGGGGATGTAGAACTAGAAATTTCTGAGGTTTATAGTGGGAAGTCGGGGGTGGTTGGGGAAGGGAGAGGCAGGGCAATGAGAGGAAATTGGGCAAAACAATGTAGTCTGGCTCCTGGGAACTTCTAAATAATCTTAGAGCTGCGGCAGGCAAGCAGCACAGTGTTCTTCTGTGATCTGACCACCTCTCTGAGGGCCGGGTGGCAGGGAGCAGTGCTATCAGGCACTGATTCTCTGTTGCAAAGACTTAGAGTGGCCCTTTCTCTGGAGACCCTGGGAAGATGGGAAAGAGGGTCCCAGGTGGCTCAGTGGGTCAGACACCTTAGATTGGGCCCTTAGAGACCTTTTAATCCTAATGTATCTTTTAATAGATAAGGGGACAAAATCCTTAGAGGCAGAAGTGAGTTAGTTGCCTGTTAAAGACTAATTTTTAAGAAAGTAAAACCATGTCTCTCATACAGATGTTAAATGAACGGGTCTTAAAGGTTTTATTGAGTTCATTCATTAATGAGAAAGCAGTAAGATTTAAGACCGATCCAAAAAGCATTGGAGAAGCTAGGTACAGATAGGCAATTTAATGGCTTGCTGGGTTATAAGCTACTCAAAATCTGGTTTATCTTTAACAGGATCATAAACTGTAAACTTTGAAGCTGTTAGTTTCACTGGGAAGAAATTATTTGCATCGCTACTGAACAAAATTTTCCAAATGAATCTCTGCCTTAATGTGAAGTAAAAGAGTCCAGTAAATAGAAAGTCAAGTCCATCATTGAAAGAACACTCAATAATCTCTTTCACCTATGTCCCAGTTTCAGATAAATTTTTGAACTTGTCCAAGGTCATACTGTTAATTGCTAGCATATATACAATAGTAACTGAAATCTCATTATGCCCAACCCAATATTTTTGTCCTTGGAACACAATCCAGAAAGACCAAGATGTATAAGAGCCAAACTGTCAATTCAAGAAAGGGTTGTTTAGGGAAGTGGTTTGTTCCCCTCTCCAGATCTGCCCATTCCATCTGCTCCACTCCCCTTAGCTGCTGCTTATGTAAACACTGACTGGTGAGGAATCCCACACTGGGTCCTTGTCTCCGCATTCCCCAAACCCAAGGCGAGGTCTCAATACCCTCCTTCTTCCCCACAGCAGGATTCCTTAATCACCCCATCACCACCTACACACTCAGTCCTCATGACCCAATCTCTCTGAGCTCCTTTTCTGCATATTCTCTGTTGGAACCTTCATTGGAAGCATTCAAGTGAGGCTAGATGACACTTTGGCAGAGATGTTAACTAAAGGGAATTAAATGAATGTGCTGGGTTGGCATAGGGATCTGTTAAAGTCCTTCAAGTTCTTAAACTCAAGGATCAAGGATTTTGTAAGAGTTTTTTTCCCAAATGGGAGTGAGAACTTATGTACAGGCATGCCTCGGAGATATTGCAGGTTTGGTTCCAGAACACCACAATAAAGCAGCATCCCAATAAATCGAATTGTGATCTTTTTGCTGGTAGAGTGTTGCCTTCAACTTATAAAAAATACAATGCCTGTGGAGTACAATAAAGCAAAGCACAATAAAACAAAGTATGCCTGAATAGAACCTAGATAGGTTGGCAAAGCTGTTACTGATTGTTTGGCTTTAGGAAAAAAGAGTGAATACTAATGCCCATCATTCTGGGAGGGCTCTGGAGATAAGGGAGTTACAATTTACCAAAAGATTTGGGAGCTTGAGGCAAGTAAGTGACACTGAGCTGCTCAACAACTATGACAAGGCATCTGCACAAACACCCATCCTTTTGTTCTTGACAAATCTTTGTGGGCGGCAGTTAGGAATAATTTCATTACCAGAGTCCATCAGACTTGCCATTGTCTCTCTGAGATTGCCTCTTTTTGTAATCATTTTGCTTGTCTGAAATGGCATTTAGGTAGATAAGGAATTAGTGTAGTGCAGGGGCAGTTATTAACCATTCAAAAGATAACATGGTAGGAATGATTCTTAGGTTGGTTTTTGCATTCCTTGTGTCCTCTAAATAAAGAGAAAAACTCTAAGAAGGATTAGTTCCTTATGCTTAGTAAAACCATCATAACAATGTTTAGACCACAAGTCTGGGATAGAAATGGAAACCTTTTAGAAGTGCCGTGCCAAAATTCTAAGTTTGTTCTTTGAATCACAGTATATTAGGGCCAAAGGAATATGCGAGATCAGCATTTTGAAATTTGAGAAATGAAGACCCAGAGAAGAACATTATTTTCCCAAGTTCACACAGCTGTGTTAAGGTGCTTGCTTTTGTGTGTGTGTGTGTGTGTGTGTGTGTGTGTGTGTGTGTGTGTGTGTGTGTGAGAGAGAGAGATTTATAGAGGATGAGGCAAAAGGAACAAAGCTCTAAGATGTATGGGCTAGTACCCTGCCTACTGAACTATACCACTGGTGATGGATATTTCTCTGAGGCTTGAGCTATAAAATAAAACATAAATGAAAGGAGTGATTTCAACCCTTTTTCTATCTTTTCAAATCAAACCTTTTCCTCTTTACTCCAAAGATTTTGCTCACAAGAGCTCCAGGACTCATTCCCAACAGTTTTCCCTTTGGCTGTCTCTTCACTTTTCAGAAATTATAATACAATAGCCTTTTTTTTATAGAACATCCATTGTAAGTGCCAAACTCAGAGCATTTCATTTTTAGTATCCCCATTACTCCTCACAACAATACTGGGACAAGTACTGTTATTCTCATTTAATAAATAGGGAAACTTAGGCCTATTGGGTACTAAGATTGAATACCCAAGATCCCACAACTGCTGACAGCAGAACTGGACATCTTACTCTTAAACCTTTTCTTAAGCTATGCTTGGCAGTCTCCCACACTCAACACTGCCCTCCCTAAACCATGCCTTATCTCATCCTGCTTTCCTCCGTGGTGACTGAAAATTCCATTTCTAGATAAGTGGGGACCATTTTCATTGGACCCAAGATAAAATCAGAAAAATCTGACAGTGTAACTGTAGAACAAGCTGAAAATGGCCCTATCCTCTTTAAAGAGCTATGAGTTGCTTTTCAGAGACTACATAACAAAACCTCAAGTCATGCAGCCAAAACAGGCACAGAGGAGAGAACTTTGACCTCCAGCCACACCTGGAACCAAAATCACACCCCTCCATCCACCACCCCACAGACACAAATGACCAGAACATAACTGGAATTTAAACACCAGAACTCTTTCAGAAGCAAAGGGTCCATTCTCTAGAAGATTCTGTGTTGACTCCCCTTGCCATAAGTGGCCACGCTCCAAGTTCTCCAATTAAAACCTGCCCCACCCTAGCATTTCCACATACCTGTGCATTTATACCCTTAAAAACCCACCCTGGACCCAAATGAGTAAGTTTGGGGTTTTGAGCTTTAGCTTTGGGTTCTCCTGGATGGCTCCACTCATAAAAAATAACCAATCTTTCTCCACTGCAGTTCTCAGTATTTAGGGGGCCCCTGCAGAGCCCACCTCTCAGAGGAAGGCAGAGTCAGAGCTACAGGCCTGTATAAATCCTGAAGTTTGCCTTATTCTGGACTTTATCATAGGAGCTTATTAATTCTCTGTCTGTTTAAACCTCATGGAATCTAGGGATTAAGATGATGTATGGTGTCAGGTGGGTGCTGGACTGATGGGGGAATCATTTCATAAGTTATATCAATGTCTAACTATGACAGTACACCTGAAACTAATATAATACTGAATGTCAACTGTAATTGAAAAATTAAAAATATGATTTTTTTAGCTTATTCAGAAAAAAAAGAGTCAAGCAGACAATTCATTGGCAACATTAATCTAAAAGAGCTGGGGAGGGAAGCAGAATACACTGTGAAGCAATAGGAGAGGAATGGAATATACTAGCACAAAGGAGGGTCCTGGGAATGGAGAGGCGGAAGCAAAACCTTCAGAAATTTTGAGAATCTGAGGCATTATTTCTGGGACTGTTTGTTGAGCAACTGGTCTGATAGATACTGCCTTATTCTGATTCCTGGAATTCTCTTTCTTCTTGTCTCAGTCAAAATACCACCCATCCTTCAGGCATTGGCTCAAAGTTTGCCTACCATGGGGAGCCTTTCCATTTGCACTGGGACATGTTTACTTCCCTCTGATGACTTCCTGGGGATCTCTCTTCTCTAGAGAATATCTATCACGCACAATCTCTATGCATCCTTGGATGAGAGTTTTACTTTTAAGGACAAATGAAATAGTATCTTTCTTTGTTTCTTCTTTCATGGAACTGATCTTAGAGTTATTCCCAGAAATCACAAGAACAAAAATGTTTACACATGATAATGTGCTGAAAAGTTCACTAGTGAGTAAATTTCAGTGTTTATGTAACTGAACAAGTGGGTTCTGCTGCTTGCCTCAACAAAAGCCAAACTCATGAGACAGGTGCTAGCACGAAAGGAAAGAAGTTTATTCAGGTGCTGCAACCTAGGAGAATGTGAAATCCCATCTCAAAGACTATCTCCTCTTCCTGCTCAAGCCCCCAGTTCTTATAGGGATAGTAAGAGGAGGGTTTTTTTTTTCTCTCTCTCTCTCTATCCAATTACGTTGCTGACTTCTCTGCTAACTCAGTGTAAGAACCTCCCCTGCATCATCTTGGCCAATAGAGGAGACTCCCTGACTGTCAGGGTCAGTGGGGAGGGGGGCAGCAGGACCTGCCATCAGGAAGCCTGAAGATGTTGCAGCTCTCAGCCAACCTCCGATGCTGGATACAGTACCCACACCTTAGAGGGGTTGGTTGGAATCTTTGGGGCACCCTTGGATACCGGCACATCTGTATACTCTGTGCAGCTCCCGCAGGGTCCCTCTTTCTGACTGTCCATGGTAATATTCATAGTGAAATCCTCTGTCAGCATAGTTCCTGAGTACTGTCCCTCCCTAGGTGCTTGGTCATACACAGTTGTCACACAGCTGGGTTCAAGAGGAAAACCCCTCTTCCATTCTCAGGCCGTGCTGAGAAAAACCACACCCTAATGACAAGAGAAGTTAAGAACAATAGGAATCACTTTACCTTGTCAGATATTTGGAATTGTGGAATATGTGAGCTGAAGAAAGTTTAAAGGTCACAGAGCACATTTTTCTTTTCAGCAGGGAAAACATAAGCAGAGAGAGGAAGGAACATGCCCAAGAATCTCCTGTTGAAATGACATTTAAACAATGGCCCTTGAATGGGTGGGGAAGCCTGAGAAATTTCCCCATTGTTTTCTTAAACAAACTCCTTCTTTCTTTCTTTTTTTAAAAAAATATATTTTATTGATTTTTTTACAGAGAAGAAGGGAGAGGGATAGAGAGTTAGAAACATCAATGAGAGAGAAACACTGACCAGCTGCCTCCTGCACACCCCCGCACTGGGGATGTGCCTGCAACCAAGGTACATGCCCTTGACTGGAATCGAACCTGGGATGCTTGAGCCCACAGGCCGATGCTCTATCCACTGAGCCAAACAGTTTAGGGCTCCTTATTTATTTCTTATGTCTTTTTATCATTAAAAAGCTGGGTAATTAAATGGTTTATTCTTTGGTTTCTAAATAAGTGGCCATTTTAAAAGCAATACTCACTCATAATCTCTATGGTTAAAAAACACACCACATTTTTATTACCTGGGCTTCCTTAATATTGTTTTCTGGAGGTAGGGATTGCTGTTTCTACTTTAGAAAGACAGAAACACCTTAGCTATCCAGGGACATACAGATTCAGGTCTGGAATTCCACCTCCATTTTTTCCCTGCTCCCGCATACTTTCCTCTCTATTCACATGGGATTGAGAAACATAAATTTTAAAAACCAGTTTGTTGCCTATGGTCATTCCAAACTTCAATTTCCTTTCATAGTGGCCAATCTCTTACTTTTTATCAGCCAAGTTCTAATTCTAGATTCGGGTCCTTACCCTACTTGTCTTTAGTTGACTGCAGGGCCTTTTTAATGAGGTGGCCAGGAAATACTGCCCAGTGTTTTCAAATATTAATAACGTCATTTGTTTTTAAAGCTTAGAGAGGGTGACATGAAAATTAATGAGTGTATTGATGCCAATCAACTGTTTTCTACAAAAAGTTCTCTGGAGTCGTTGTGTAGAGAAGTATGGAGTTTTGTTTTTTGTTGTTGTTTATTGCATCTGTGATAGTGTATTTCTAGCTAAAGGGTATGCTTTTATTATATTTATGATGTAGAAAATGGAAACTTGGTGAAAAAAATCTAATCCTTTGTTTTGAAGAAAGATAAGTTAGAAGAAAAATAATCTCAAAGAATGAAAACCAGAAAGAATCATTTTAATCAAATGTTTCTTATGACTGGCTTGGGTATCTGGATTCCTCTTCAGTCCTTATATGTGGGGTAAGGTTGATTCTTACTGAGCTCAAGTGCAGAGTCAGGCTCAAAGAGGAAAAGAGATTTGCAGTGAGTCTCACAGTTTAGTCAGCTAAAATAGGTAGCTTATCCCAATCCAGGGATTTTGCTATACTGAACTGCCTGTCTTTCCTGCTCTCTCTTTAAAAAGAATTCAACTCCCCCCAAAACAAACAAAACAAAACAATGCATTGAAATAGAAGTTAGCAATGTATTTATTTGTTTTTGTATGTTTTCCAAATTAAGGTATTTTAATTACATTATGTTAAGTTCATAATCTTTTCCCACTCTCAGTATGCCTTCATCTCAAATTTACTAGTGTCAGATGGCTGTAGTTTTTTTGGTCCAACTATAAAGAAATTAAATTGGAGATTTAATCTGTATTGAGTGGGGACACATTTATGTATTTCACATATCTGAACATGAATAAAATGCACAATTTTATACAGAAAGTTGGTAACATTTAAATATGCCATTTAACTGCCATTTGAAAAGACATATCGAAACATTTCAATAAATCAAGTGAGAACCTACTTATATAAACATACCTTGTTTCATGCTTTAAAAATTATTTATTAAAGAACTGAAGAAAATTAATGGCCATTGTATCATTTAAAATGTTTTTGTATTAAAAATTCTTTTCAAAAATTCAGGGACTTTTAAAAAAATTAATGGAACACAGAACAAATGACCAAGACAAGTAAGGAGATTGATAGAAATTTTAAGATATTGAGAGGCAAACTGTAACAAAAACAAAAATTACCAAAGGAAGTGATTCATAAGAAGGAAGAGATAACTCTCCAATAAAATTAGTGAGTAAGTTCTTGGGTTGTTTGCTAATCACATTAATGAAGTAAAGTGAGTCATATAAACACTTTGGAAAATTTTAAAATATTCTGTCTACTTGACATGAAACAAAATATCAATGAAAGAGTATGAAATTTGATAATATACAGGACAATAAGGACATCAACAGCAAATTCATTGAGTGGTTTGATTCAAGTATTTACACTGACAAAGAAACCTGAAATGCCCTGAAAACTCCCTGCTTACATATCAAAGAAATTTGATAAAAGTTTTTCTTTATTTGACGACAATTCTGAAATTTTTCATGGCATTATTAAAGAGTTGTAAATTAGGCAGGAACTTTCTTAAACCATTAATAACTTCTCAAAAACTTGATTAACCATGTCAGAAGGGAACTATATTATTTTTATAGTCTTTCTGTAATAAATGATATTACAAAATCATAAATTTTTTTTTATCAAATTTAGCATTACAGAGATGCCAGGCTATGTTATCTCTCTGGACTTTGTGATATCTGTCAGTAGATGAGTGCCCATCAGAAGATCAGTGGATAAAAAAGCTGTGGTACATTTACACCATGGAATGCTATGAAGCAGTATAAAAGAAGAATCTCTTACCCTTTGAGATAGCATGGAGGGACCTGGAGAGTATTATGCTAAGTAAAATAAACAAGTTAGAGAAAGAGAAGTATCACATGATCTCCCTCATATGTGGAATCTAATGAACAAAATAAACTGATGAACAAAATAGATCCAGAGACATAGAAGCATGGAACAAATTGGAATCTCGGGGGGAATTTGTATGCATATTTGTATAACCCATAGACACAGACAATAGGGTGGTCAAGGCCTGGGAAGGCGGGTAGAAGGGGGTTAGAAGAAGTCAATAGGGGAAAAAGGAGGGCATATGTAATACTTTCAACAATAAAGACTTAAAAAAATTGTTATGATTTCTTTTTTCATCTTAAATAAATATTCATTTTCATTTGTGGTTTTGAATCCTTTTTCTTAAAGAAGACCTGACCATATTTTACAGGCTTCAGGTCCCAGCAAACTTGCTGTTCTTTAGCAATGAGAGAGGGAAAAACTGATGTGGAGTCAGGGAGGAGAGGGTGGTATTTACAGGGACCTGAAGAGTAGGTGCAAATTATGGAGTCAAATGAAAAGAGGGAGAAACTGGTTGACCAGTGATAGCAAACCATGAATGTTGGCTAAGTCAGGTTATATTGGGAAATAGAATGACAGGTGAATAGTCAACTGGTGACATCTGAAAGCTCTTAATAATAGTGACAATAATAATTTCTACTATCCCTGAGCACTTATTATTTGCCATACATTACATCAGAAGTCACAAACTATGGCCCACAGACCAAATCTGGACTGCCCTTTGTTTTGTAAGTAAAGTTTACTAGGAAATCAGCTGTAACTATTTATTTAGGTGTTATCTATGACTACCTTTCAGACACTGTATCTATTTGGGATGAGTAGATAAGAAGATGGAATTGAAGTAGCTGGTCAGACACATCCTATGGTAGACACCTATTCTGCATACTGCTCTCTTTAAAAGCGAAGAAAGAATCAAAGCCCTCTCCTTTGGGGATGGAGAGCACAGAAAACCTTGGAGAGTAAAACAGAAGTAGAATTTATTTATTTTGGGAAGGACTAGGGAGGAGGGCCTCACTGCATCTATAGCCCTGGGTTCAGAGAAGTTACTGAAAAACCTTCAGTCCTTGTTCAACCTTCTCCAAGCAACCTTCATTACATTTGGGGAAACCTTTCTTTGGTACCTCTATCTTAGCCTCATCACACTCCACTGCTCTTAGAAAGATATGAGCCTAGTAAACTAGAAGGGCTTGGCCTGGAATAACTATAGCAGACAAGTAAAGCTTCCGGCAAGAAAGAAAGGCACATGGAAAAGGTTAGAATAAAGAAAGTAGAGCATGGCCAAACTGGTTTTCATGAACAATCTTCGGGAAGCCAGAAGGTTAATGAGTGGGTTGAGGGCATCATAAGCTGTATCAGGGTCTTAGAAAAAAATCAGTCTCTGGCTGGAATTTGAGGGCCACATATGTTTGGAAGAGTGAACCTTCTGCCCTAAGTGTTAAGGTCTTTAAGTGGCCAGGACTCAGCCAGGTGGGGCTCACTGACATGTTCCTTAGATGCTCAAATAAGATCTTGGATTTTATAGGATCCATTTCCCACTTTAGGTGCCTAGTGCTAGTGCATGATACAATTTTAGAGGATTGGCTTTACTTGACAATTCAGTTTAATTACTGAATTTTTAAAAAGGGATGTCTCCAGATCCCCAGAATATTGAAAGGCATTGCAAATATAGTAGTTTGTGGTTGTGATAGTTGTTATTAAAGAAGTAATTCACTTATGATGCCCTTAATAGGAATGACATATGCATATAGATTCACTTTTCAACAAAAAAGTTGATCAGACAGATCTGTAAAACCCTGAAAGAAATATTTTGAAACAGGTTAGATTCTCTTAGGAAACCAATGGTTTACGTGCTGATCTTCAGTAGTTGTGTGTGCTTCTGTTTCAACCAGGAGTCTCTATCATATTCACGGGCAGGAATTGTCCTATTTTTTTCTGCACCTCCTCTATTGCTAGTGCAGTGCCTGGCATAAAATGAGAACTCAGAATATGTTTTTTTCTGTCCTGAAGTATGATCACCAACTGCTTTTACATATGCAATTCATTTATTTCTTGCAACAATTTTGCAAAGCCTTACTATCTTAGTTTCTCTAGAAGAAGGAATTGAGCCTAAGAGAGGGTGATTTGTCCAAGATGGTACCATTAGTAAATGGCAAAATCAGGACTCAATCCTGGACTACTTTCTATGGTGTCTTTCTCAGGACACAACAATGATCAAACACAGGCTTTCATTGCTCTCCTGCTGTTGTGGATTTCACTCTTTTCTCTCCTTTTCACTCCATTGACTTATCATCATATGCTCTTCAATTACAGCTGTCAACTTCCTCCCACAGTTGTGCTCTGTATTGGGTTGTAATTGCTCCTCACAAAACCTGAGCCCACATGCCTAAAATTTCCCTATCAGCTAAGCAGCTCCCACTGCCTCCAAGGGACCGTGGCTAATGCAGCTCACAGAGGTATATGCTCCTGTGATTACTGCCATTTCCACTTTAGTTATCTCAGGAGAAGCACTATTTTAGAGTGCCTTTTAAGTAATGTGTAGTGACAACATTCTGATGTGAGTAGGTGGCCATGAATCATTATTCCCCAAGTTATTATTTGAGAAGTGGTACCTTGAATGTGGGAGCTGACATGTTCACTTGCATGATTGAGGGAGGACACAAAGCTAAGTCTCTCTAATGTTGAGATCCACTTCCTGTCCTTAATGCTGAGGACACAAGGTTTTTTCCTAGATAATAAGGCCTCCCCTTAGGAGGGGTCAAAAGCTTCAATTAATAAACTACCAGCTTGTGTTGTCCAAGGAAAAAGTAATTCAGAAATAAAGAATTCCTCCAATTTCTTCTGTATAAGAATCATAGAAATGCATTTCAAAAGGAGTCATGTAGCCCAGCTGGTATACCTCAGTGGTTGAACATCAATTTATTTCACCTGTTCCTACACCATGCCTTTTACCATATGATGTTATATCTTTTCCCACAAAAAGATAAAAGAATACTTCCCCACCCATGACTCTGAGTTCAACCATATAACTTGTTTTGGCCAATAAATTCATATAGAAGTGACAGCATGACAATTCTGAGCTTACCTCTCAAGACGCTTATGTGTTTCTATGTTCTCTCAAGTAGAAACACATGGACCAGGATGTCACAGTTCTATTCTCAGTCAGGGCACATACCCAGGTTGCAGGCTTGATCCCTGGTGGGGTTGTGCAGGAGGCAGCCAATCAAAGATTCTCTCTCATCATTGATGTTTCTCTCTCTCTCTCTCTCTCTCTCTCTCATAATTTAAAAAAAAAAGTCAAGTAGGTCAGAGGACCAGAGAACTAAAAGGGCCTGTACAGGTGGGAGGATTGGGGTCTAAAGAGAGATAAGACTGCCAAATCACCCAGCAAGTGGGTAGGCAAAGCCCCAGATTTTAAGGCTTCTGCACAAGGGCCTTCTTAAACTGAGGGGTGAAGGAGAAGAGTGTTTCTACTTCTACCTTTAGTTTCCTAAGAGCTTCTGACAGGCAGTTATAGAAACACCTGATCCCTAGTAGCTCCTGCCATCAGTAACACTCTATTTCTAGGACACTCTAGTCCAGAGTTCAGTCAAGAAACTCTGGCCATGAAAGCCAAACATTGCTGAAGATATATTTTTAAAAATAAAACAAACACTAAAATGGCTACTGAATATACCTGAGATCAAGCCCTCTCTCTCCACCTCAAGACTGAGAGAAGCTGGTCAAGAAGCTGACTCTAGGGACCTGAGAAGCTTCTGTGAGAGATAAAGGTATTGAGTGTAAGGATATTACTGAGCCACCTGAAGCTGAGGGCACCTAATCACAGTCACAAAGGAGGGGACTCCCTTTCCTGGATGTTCACTAAAAGCCAGGAGCTGGAAGAAAGGCTGAGGAAGGGGGTCAAAGGGTTGCCACAAGGCAGGGACACTGCAGAGTGAGTGGCAGTCTGGGGGCATGCTGGCATCTAGCAAAGACAAACGTAAACTGGAACAACAACCTAACCACACCAACAGAACAGCAACACAACCAAACTTAACTGAGCACTTGCCATGTCCCAGACACGTTTCTAATTGTTCTAACACATTATCACATTTGAGGTTCGCAGAAGCCTTAGAACAAGAATTAGAGAATGTGGTAGGGCCACTTTCAAAAGTTCTGGGGAAGGATTATTAAGGACTCTCCCATTAGTAGCCTTTCATAACAGACCAGAGCTATTTTCAGATTATTTATGTATGTATAAAAATATTTTTTATACATATCACTTTGAACCAGGGGAAACTTTTAGTTTTGTAGGTAAACAGCGGGAAGGCTGGGGAGGGTTGGGGGGGGGTGGAAGGGAGAGTAAGAGATCAACCGAAGGACTTGTATGCATGCATATAAGCATGAACAATGGACATAAGACACTGGTGGGTAGGGGAGGCTGGGGGAATGTCAAGGGGGGGAAAAAGAAGGAGACATATGTAATACTCTTTGTAATACTTTAAGCAATAAAAAATAAAAAAAATAAAGACGATATTATAACACTGAGCATCCCTGAGTTATAGTTACAGCTCATCTTCACTGTTTTCCATTTAATCATCTGTATGTACACCATGCCCATATGCTATTTTGTAATAAGAGCTAAATTTATGTTTAAAATCAGAAATAAGGAGAAAAATTACTTGTAGCCAGTTCTATTTTTGGAACGAAGCTTCCTGTTACTAACAATTGGTCTCTTCTTCCATTTCTACAATTAAACTTGTGATCATTCATACCTGCAGTCATGCATACATGTCATTCTATAAGAATTCACTAATTAAAAGACTGTTTTGTGAAAAAAAATAAAATAGCAGAAATTTTATATGATTTAGCCTAATATGTAATATGTATCTTTTAAATATATATATGTAATTATAATACATATGTTATATATATATCCTAGATAATAAAAGAGAAACATGTAAATTGACCATCCCTCCACTACACTTACCAGCCAATCAGGAGTGAGTATGAAAATTAATCCAATAAAGATGGTGGGTTAATTTGCATATGCAGGCCCAAAGCAAGAAAACCTGCTGAGAGTGGAGTGGCTTGGGGAAATTGGCTCCCCAAGCTGCCAGACAGAAAGCAGAGAGGGAGAGCTGGTGGCTTGGAGGACTTGACAGAGTGGGAGGCCATGGGACCGAGACAGAGCAGGATGGGAAAACCAAGATCGTGGGGAGCACCAGGAATGCTGGGAATAGTAGTTCTGGTGGCAGATGGCTCTCCTAGACACTAGAATAAAGTGAGCCTGGAGCAAGTTACTGTTGCGATGGGGGATGGAGGGAAAGCAAAGGTGAGAGACGTAAGTAAAATCAGAGTGTCTAGGAAAAATTGAAATGATGATATCCTAAAACTTCCAGGAAATCTCCACCAATGAAGCAAAGAAAAAAAAATGCCTCCATTATTCTGTGAGCAACAAACCAAACTGAGTTGGGGTCTCAGACAATTTGCTCATATGATTGCAAAGACAGACAGAAACTCCCAGATTGGAGAGGGTGCAGGCTGAGGGACCCCCAAACCCCCCAGTGCACGAATGTCATGCACCGGGCCTCTAATAAATATATATATATAATTTCAGAAAGGAAGGAAAAGGGAGAAAGTTAGAAACATCATTGATCAGCTGCCTCCTGCATGCCCCACACTGGAAATCGAGTTCGCAACCCGGATATGTGCCATAGCTTGGAATTGAACTGTGACCTCCTGGTTCATAGATTGACACTCAACCACTGAACCATCTGGCTGGGCTAAAATGTATCTTTTTATGGGAAGTAAATAGAAAGTACAGGCAAATACAATAGAGTGGGATATGTACTCCATAATCAGTAAGTTGTACATTCTGAAGGAACCACACAAGAGGGTTCTAATCAAGTTTTCAGTGGAGGAGAACAGTCAGAGGAGACTTCTAAGAGGAAATGTTGAGACCTGAAAAACAATGGGGAACAATAAAGGATGTTAATCATTATGATTCAGTTGCAGGAAGTCAGGAAGGCTTTGGATTATGGTGAACAAAGAGCTGAAGGACTTGAGCTGCCAGTATAAACAAATAGAAAACTAGGATAAATAAATAATAAATACCTTCAGGTACTGGACAATAGACATAACAAGGTTATAGTAACTGAGAGTAAAAAATATAAAAAAGGTGAGTCTCTCAATTGATTAAAATCAATACATTTTTCAAAGATTACAATTGTAAGGATTGTGTTCTCTGATATTATAAAGAATTAAGTTAGAATTAAAAACAAAGATCTGAAAAATAAACAACACAGTTGTAAGTAACTCTTGAGGAAAAAAAATCCCAAGAAGAATTAAGCAATATTTTAAATGGAATGAAAATAAAACTCAACGTAACAAAATTTGTGGATGTGATTAAAGCAGTACCTAAGGGAGGATATATAACTCTAAAATGATTATATTAGAAAATAATATAAATCAGATCAATGACAACTTACATATTAAAAAGCTACAAAAAGATAAGGCAAAGTGAAAGAATGAAGTAATAAAATAAGAGTAGAAATGAATCAAATAGATAAGGTACAAATGCGCATTGGATTCTGAATCCAAACCAGTTAGCTCATATTCCATACAGAAAGCATCATCATTAGGCATCAGTTCTTTTTTTTCTCTGTTTTCTGTATCTCAGGGTCATTTTTTTTAAAAAAAGTTAAATTCTTTACTGTTGAAAGTATTACATAGCTCTTCTTCCCCCCCCCCCCCCCCCCCCATCGACCTCTCCCCGGCCGCTTCCACGCCCCAGCACATTCCCTCACCAGCCCTACTGTCTGTGTCCATTGGTTATGCTTATACAAGTGCTTTGGTTGATCTCCTAACCCCTCCCCACTCCCTTGCCTTCCCTTTGAGGTTTAATGGTCTGTTTAGGTATCAGTTCTCAACCTGAAGTCCATGCCCGCTCTGAAATTATAATAAAAATTGTATTTCTTGTGCCCCTGTGCCTTTATGGGGTGAATTTCTTAGATTATTTGGCTCTTAAATTTCCTAACAGAGTAGCCTTGTCTTAAGCCATTTGTTCTTATTAGTTGTTTTAAAACATAACATCAAACCATTACTTCCCAGTCAACAAGCACTTATTAAATATCTTGTCTCCCTTTCAGGGGAACACTCCAAGTCTTTGTGCAGTGGTCAGTGGGGAAATTCATTGATAATTTCTGAAATATGAATGCAAAATGCTTAAGTGATATACACATGAAAGAATTCAGTTATTATAAGAAAAAAACAGATAGCTTAAAAAATCCTGGATTTCAAATGGAAGGGCATTAGTATTTGGGTAGGAATGAAAGAGTATATATATAGAACAAGGTCTTAGATTCAGATGCTTTGCCCCATTGTCGCTGTGTTTATTGAATCAGTATGTCCTGGTGTTTATTTGGAAAAGATGTCTACTGTATCTGTCTGTGATATCTCAATTATTAGGTAAGATATATATATATATATATATATCTTACCTAATAATAGACAAACATGGTAATTGACCATATCTTCGCTACACCTCCCATTGGCTAATCAGCGAGATATGTAAATTAACTGCCAACAAAGATGGCAGCAGGCAGCCACGGAGCTGGAATGAGTAGGAGGCTTGCTTGCTCCAGTGTTGGAGGAAGCCAGCCTGTCACAACCTGCTCTGAACTACACTCAAAGCAACAAAGTTTCAATTATAGAAGGTAAATAAATCCCAGATAACTACTTTCAGCAGGCCGTGGCCACGGAGCTGGAGAGAGCAGGAGGCTTGCTTGCTCCAGTGATGGAGGAAGCCAAGCTTCCCGGCAGCTGCTGCCTCCTCTCAAGGCAACAAAGTTTCAATTATAGAAGGTAAATAAACCGCAGATACCTGCTTCCAGTTGCCATGGCCATGAAGATGGAAGAAGT